>NC_133666.1:401887019-402085500 GCF_037893015.1 Macrotis lagotis
GTCACTAGTTTGGTGTTCAGGGCCAAAGACTGAATCCCTGCTGTTCTCATTTATTATGATAAATATCATTTTGAAGTACAATTTTTCAAAACCAAGAAAAGAAATGTGAATGTCCTTTTAAAAACAACTTGAATTTTTTACTTGCTAGGTAAAACAATTTAAACATAGACAGCCTATTTTTAACAAGAGAGTACCAAAGTATTTATTCACTGCAGATTGGAACAATCTACAAGTTCACTCACTGAGCTGTTATCTGAACGACAAAGTATTAAGCCATAATGAGGAAATAACGGGCACGGTCTGTTAGCAGAGAAATAGAGTCTTTCCAGAAAGAGCTTTAGCCAAGAAAGGCAAGGCAAGAACACTGGAGTCTACTGAAACATGTTGCTATTAGGTAAACTTTTCAATTTAAGGCTGTAAGTGAGAAAGAAGTAAAATCATTATCATAAGGGCAACATGTACAAATGTTTCATGTACAAACTCCCAGTATTTCCTATCTCTTTCTTTGACAAATTCAACAAGCTTACAGAAAAATCCTCCATCCCTTCATCTTCTGAAGTATTATCATTAATTATTAATAGTCACAGAAAGTCCCAGTAATATCTGCTCTTGGGAATCATGGCCAACTAAGAACCACTCTGCAAACATTTCATGATGTTTTGGTCTTTCTAGTGACTGATAATTAAAACTAGGTATCTCTAGTAAGAACCCCCCCCCCCCCCCCCCCCACACACACACCCATCAGGAGAACTCCTCTTACCATGTATTCCATGTTGGCAGCAGGTGGAAACACCTTGCCCCGCACTTGGTTGTGATAATCGAGGATGGCAATCATGTCATTCTGTGAGATGTAGCGCTTCTTCCTGGTTTTGGGGAGATCCGCTGAATCCAGATGTGCTTTCAGAGCAGCTTCAATATCAGTGAAGTTATTGGTTGGCGAGGATGAGTCAGTGGTGTTGAGTAAGATGACTGCACTTGTTTCACAGAGAAGGGAGAACAAGAGCACACCACTGACAGCAGAGATTGCTATCATCTTGGGATGGAGGAGGGGAGAAGTCAGAGGGCTTACTCTGCTTTGAAACAGAAGGCAGAGTTAGTATCTGTCTATGAGAGGGTAAATTTTTAAAAACTGATATCAGAACACATGATTTTACATATAAATATCTCCTCAGGACTTTCTTTGACTTGATTATATTCTGCAATTCAAAAGACTTTTTTTTCAAATCAATGTTATGAGAAAACCTATAATTACTGCCCATGTTGCTTTAATGATTGAAGAAGAAACCTAAGATGAACTCTCCAGAGATGGAGATGAATAGAACAGCATATCATGAACTCTCAGCCCTCAAAAGGCCTGCTAATCATTTGCCCACAATGCCTGAACACACACACACACACATACACACACACACACACACACACACACACACATACACACACACACACACACACACACACACACACACACACAATAGGGTACCAAATGCCCAAGTAGGCTCTTGGTTGTAAGTGGGCAATCTGTAAGGAATTCAATCTAATCCAGATACTGAGAAGAAGAAATACATCTCAGGAAACAGCTGCTGCTACCTGTTGTAAATGTATGGATGCTGTGTCACAAACACATGCACAGAGAATGACAACATATAAACAATAGTTAAAATTCTATCCCAATTTCATTCAAGAAAAACAAATGTGATCTACTTTAGTATAAATGCATGCAAAACAGACTCATTCAGCTAAATGGCTTACCTCTGAGCAATGCCAAAATGAGTATATTGTTCTTCCAATTTTTTAAAAAGATCTTTGCTATGTTGTGGCATAAACCCTTGTAAGGAGGAGTGTATCTTATTACAAACCGTCTAAGAGCAAAAACTCTTGCTAGTTTTGAGGCGGCTGGCCCCAGGAGCTGCTAACAGCTTTTATATGTCACAGGCTGCATAGTACAGAAAGGGCAGGCTTTCGAAGAGTCTCTCCTGAGCCAAAATGAAAGAGGAGGGGCTTTTGGAAAGAAAACACACTGATTGGGTGGCGGTCTTTTGTATGTGGGTGGTGAGGAAATGGAGTCACACCCACAGCTTGCAAAGTGCAAACTAACAGACGAGCCCCTTTTCTGAACAGAATTCCCACCTATTGGGTGACTTACTCATTGGATACTGGTTCCTATTCAAAAAGGGGATGACATTTGAAAGGAGCTGGTTCTTGGGGAAGAAGAAAAACCCCACAGCTTGGTTATCAAGCAGGATGTTTTACACAGGCAGTGAATGACCTGAGTTAAATCAGGGGAATCAAGCAAATGCTATGTCTAGGTGAGTTGGGGATGAGGAGACACAGTGGTAGATAAGCAGTGAAGTTAGGACATGAATACAAGAGACACTTAAGTGACTGCTTTTGGTCTTCCTTTAACTTGTTCCTTTCATATTCCATCTCCCTCTCCCCCACCTTCTTATCTCTGTATGTGTCTCTCTCTCTTCTCTCCTTCCTATCCTCCATCTATCTGCTTGCCTGTCCATCAATCTTTCCTTGTGTCTATGTCTCTTTATCTGTTTTCCTTTCTTCCTCTCTCTCTCTCTATCTGTCACCGTTTCTTTCCCACATGCACTTTTTCTTCAGCCTCCTCTTCACCCCTCCTTTTCCCTCCCAATACACCCACCCTCCCACAACTAAGCAAGACCTCTCCCATCCTCCCCATAGACACCTCTGGCTAAAGAAAGGATACATGAATCAGAATGTAGCACTACTGTGCAGTACCTGAATAATTTTGAGACAGTCAAAAACCAGCATGACAGGATGAACAGCCAGGCAGACATCTGTTTTGGGTTTAGAAGCCTATAGCTGAAATCTTTCAAGCAGAGAATAGCTCGGCCACTCAAGCGGCAGAGTGGAGGGCACAGTACGGAGGCCAGGGGGAATCCAACAGCAGCACTATGGCCAGCAGCCAGAAGTCCCATATTAGGAGGATGCACATTGGAGCTTATTCAGGGTCAGCCTGGGCTAGAATCAGGAATAGGAGTTCTGGGGTAATTTGTAAAGAGTGGGTAATATATGTTGTAATATCACTAACAAAATATAGAATAATGCAGTGGTTGAAAAAGGAATCCAGGAAACAGGTATTGTTTATAAGTTTATAAGATGACTTAACATACAATATCATGTATCCAGTTTGCTATTGCAACAATCTCCACTATTTTTCAATTGGATAACATTTGAATATAATGTTCCTAAGGAAAAATGACCAAACTGTTAGAGGTAAGGAGTCAGTTTCCATTTATACCACATTTCCAATTATCCCTATGTTTGAAGCAAGGAATATTCTCTTTAATTCATCACTACCATATGGGAAGAAAAATAATTGTATAGACACAGCATCTGATACATAATAAATGCTTTTTAAAGGCTCACTGATTAATTGATAAAACTCATAAAATATGTTAAATTAAAGCTAGAAAATATATTTAAAAATTATTTTTAATAAAGCTACATTGCTATGGAAAATGTGAACAAAGTTATTTCTTATATTTTAATTCTAAAACCCTCCTCTTAAATATCGTTAAGGCTAAGCGATGGCCCTAGGTTCTCTAAAACTTTGCCTGTGGAATAAAAACTCTGGTAGGACCTACCTGTGCTTGGCTGATGAGCCAGAAAGAGGCTCAGCAGATCTACCCATTACTATATTGAAGACTTTGGAGATTTAGGAACAGCCAGAAAAATAGTCAGTTTTTTTGTGGGGTTTTTGCCTCTTTTTTTTTTTTAACAATTTCTCCATTTTGGCTGCCTAAGCTTTTGTCTCTTCTAACATTGAACATTGTTCTTGTTTTGGCCCCTTGGATATAAGCATTCCATAAATACTTTGGTAGCTACCTGGCCTAGCTTTTTTATTTATGCCTGTAGTTTAAACTTGGACCTGACTTTCTCAATACCAGGTAGAATTATCTTCTTCACCACTCAAGAATTTGCTTAATAACATGTACATATTTACCCTGACTCCCATAAGATGCTACATTACCAAGCTTGAAAGACTTTGCATATGGGTCTAGCAACAAACTTTATGCTGGTGTCTAAATTAGTTAATCACTAGAAAGATGACCATCACCTAATAAATAATAATATTAATAATCACATATGATAAAACTTTAAATATATACATATATATTTATATACACATACATACATACATATTTAATCTCCTATGATACTGATTACCCTGAGAGGTAGGTATAACTTATTTATTCCCATTTTTCAGCTGAGCAAATTGTGACAAAGAGAGGTTAAGTGACTTACCTTGGGTCATAGACAAAATAAATATCCGATACAGGATTTGAATTCAGATCTTCCAACTCTAAATACTCATGTAGATGCTGAGGCAGCTTTGATGTATCTGTGATCTCTTATCTAGTCTGTGTCTAGGCTGGGCGTGGCTGAAGAAAAAGTGCCTGTGGGAAAGAAACGGGAGAGAGAGAGAGAGAGAGAGACAGACAGACAGACAGACAGACAGACAGAAAGAGGAAGACAGGAAAACAGAGATACAGAGACATAGACAAAGAAAGATTGATGGACCAGCAAGCAGATAGATGGAGGATAGGAAGGAGAGAGAGGGAGAACGAGGAGAGAGAGACACTCAGAGATAATGAGAGGAAGGAGAGAGAATATGAAAGGAACAAGTTAAAAGAGGACCAAAAAACCAGACTCCAGGTCTAACATATTATGCCATGTTCCCTTTCATGAAGACCATTTGGTGTATTGGCTGTGATTTGCATTAGCTGAGTAAATAATTATATCAAATGATGGCACATAGTGTTGCAGCATTGTACATGGAAAGAACTCTAAAGTCAGAAGAATTTGAATTCAAATCCAACTTCAATACTTACTACTTATGTGCCACTTCCTATGTGATTGACAGTCCTTCAACCATCTATTAAGCATTTACTAAGCCAGTTATTATGCTGACAGAACTAAGAGTGGACAAGTCACTTAATCCCCTTTGGATCTCATTTTCTACATCTGTAAAAAATGAGTTCTCTTAGGCAGCTAGGAGACACACTGGGCAGACCTCAAGAAAGGCAGACTTCAGGCCAATCCAGCCTCCAATCTTATTAGAAGGCTTCATGAAACAGGCATTTAACATTTGTCTTCCTCATTTTCTCATCTATAAAAATTGGAATAATAATCTTATTTCTCAGGGTTATTGAGAGAATCAAATGGGATGGTATTAGTTATATAAATACTAGCTATCATGTTCTGGATTTACCCATAGCCCAGCATAGTGCTCCTATAAAGAAGGTTCCTTAAAAATGATAATTGAATTGAATTAAGTTAAATTAAATTAAGAGAGCTCATAAATATAATACAGTAGACTTATAACCAGGGTCTCTGACTCTTGGATCAATGCTATGCTATCCAAGGACACATGCAAACTACTCTAGACTACGTCTTTTCTCAATTTTTGTAAGGCAATCCTATTCATCCTATATGGGCAGGTCTCCCAAGAATCAACCAGTCCTGTTTCACTCTCTGTCTCTATTAAGAATATTAGATACAGAAGCCCTGGGCTTAAATATTGAGGGCATTAGGTGGTTTTATGGTAACTCCATTAAGATTTTTTTTTGTTTCGATGCCTCCATATATTTCTCTTTCTTGATAATATGGATGCAAAATAAGTCCAAATAAATGCTCTGAGACAGGAAGAAAGAAAAGGGATAGATATACAAGATAGGGAGAGTTGATTTCTTGATGAACTGAACCAGGAAAGATACCATAGAAGAGGTTGCTTTAGAGCTAGGAATTAAAGAATAAGTAGAATTTCAACAAATGCAGATGAACTAGTGGTGAGTTAAGGAATAAGGGTTAGGAACAAGGAAGGGGAGAAAGAGGGAGAAAGAGGAGGGAGAGAGGAAAGAGAGACAAACACACAGACACACACACACACACACAGAGAGAGAGAGAGAGAGAGAGAGAGAGAGAGAGAGAGAGAGAGAGAGAGAGAGAGAGAGAGTTCACAATCCCTGGAATGTGTTTAGGTTGTTTGTAGGCCAGTGGCAAAGAAACCTACAGAACTCAAGTATTGATACTGAAGAAGAAACAGACTTCTACTTCTATCATAGCCAAAGTATTGTCTATAGGTCTTCTGATATTCCCACTGAATATAGGGGTAGAGAGGTTTGGTGTAGTGGAAAGAGTCCCGAATCAGAAAGACTCTTCTTCTTTCATTCAAATCTAGACTCAGACAATTCTTAGTTGTGTGATTCTAGAAAAGTCATTTAACCCATGTGTCCCTTTGAAAAGGAATCAACCACAGATAATTGTGAAGTTGTTTTCTCTCAGTGAGCAATTGCAAGAGCATTAAAAATGCCTGATTCATTTCAGAATTCTTATTTTAACCTAAATTTAATATCTTAGTATTTAATAAGAAAATCAACATTTATTAAGTTCATATATTACAGGCATTGTACTAAATAACAGACAAAAATTGAAATCATACTTGCTTTCAATTAGCTTATATTCAATCAAGAAAGACAAAATGTACATATAGAAGTATATTCAGAATATACACAAAATAAACACAAGTTAATTGGGAGGGAGGGATGGCTGAGGCAACTGGACAGCTCACTGGATAGAGCATTGATCCTAAAGACCTGAGTTCCAAATCTGGTCTTAAACACTCACCTGCTATGTGACCCTGGCTAAGTCACTTAACCTCTGTGTGCCTTAATCCATCGGAGAAGGAAATGGAAAGTCAATGAAATAGCTTTGGCAAGTAAATTCCATGTGAGGTTACAAAGAGTTAGACATTACTGAAGAACCACAAATTTAGAAGGGAGAGCTCTAGGAGTTGAATGATCAGGACAGGACTTCCTTTGGAAAGTAATGTTTGGATTTAGTTTAGCAAGAAACTACAAAGTCTAACAGGTAGAAGGAGGCATTGCAGGAAGGGGCAATAAAGTTAGTGCAAAGGATTATGAGGATTAGTATAAAAACCATTGTGAATGGACCTCAACAAGTGAGAAGGGAAGTAATATGCAATAAAATGTCAAGATGGATTAGACCAGGTCATATGGAGTATTTTCAACACCTAATAGAAGTATATTTGATCTTGAACCAATAGGGAACCAGTGGATAGAGCACTGGTCCTGAAGTCAGGAGCATCTGAGTTCAACTCCAACCTTAGGCACTTATTAGCTCTGTGTTCTTGAGCAAGTCAATTAAATCTGACTGCCTCACATCTAGGGCCATCTCCTGTCATACTGATTCATATCTGGTCATTGGACCCAGATGACTCCATCGAAGAAAGTTAGCAGGTGACTTCTTAGCTTAGCACTCCCTCCCCCCGCCCCCCCACACTCAAATTCAGTCCATGTGCATGCAATGGTGTCACCTCCCTGATGTCTTCTTTGAGAACATAGGACAAAAATCACTGAGTAGAGGAATGTTGTGTTGGATAAATCCCTTTGGCAGCTGTGAGGATGATTCACTGAAGAGGGGAGATACAAGAAAGGGAGACCAAATAGGAGATTACTTCAATAGTCCAGGTGAGAAGGAATAATATAGTCCTTCCTCACCACTTTCATAGCTACCACCTTAGTTAAATTTTCTTATTTTACTGTTATGGAAACTGAATTCCAGGAAGGAGAAGTAACTTGCCCAGTGTCAAACAATAGATTAGTAGCAGAGGCAGTTGTCAAACAATATTATGGGGCATAAATATCATTTTAAAATACTATAATGTAATGTATAGACAAGACTATAAGCAATTGGGGATTGAACTATTAAAGAGCAGACAAATAACAATGCAGAGATTCTTCCTAAGACTTCCTCTTAAAAAAATATTTAGCTTTGGGTTTAGAAACAGAAAACCTAAGTTCCAATCAAAGTCTTCTTGAGAAGACAAAGAATCACTTAGATATAATCTACAGAGAACTATTGTCTATCTTGACATCAGTGGGAGATTATTCTTCATATGAAAATTAGGTAGTTTGGGGCGGCTAGGTGGTGCAGTGGATAAAGCACCGGCCCTGGAGTCAGGAGTACCTGGGTTCAAATCCGGTCTCAGACACTTAATAATTACCTAGCTGTGTGGCTTTGGGCAAGCTGCTTAACCCCATTTGCCTTGCAAAAATCTTTAAAAAATTAGGTAGTTTTAATAAGGTTAGGTAATGGAAAAACACTCATTTAAAGAAATATATATTCTTTTATGGCATTATTACAACTTACCTGAATTTCACAAACTTTTCTTTGAAGCAGAAAGTCCATTAGTAGAACATACTAAAATCTCAGAATAAAAGATCAAAAAGACTTTAAAGGTTACTCTGTCCAATCTACTCATTTCCTGAAGAAAGCAAAATTAAATAACATTCAAAGTCATATAGTTCATTAGAGGCAAACTTGGGAAGCTACCAATCTGACAATACCAAACTACCAGGTAAAACATGTAGTTCTAATTGGTATCTTCTCATGGAAAACTAAATCCATGGAATTGTTGGACCTTCTGGAAAGGTACATAGAGTAACAATTAACATAATGTTAAATTTAATCAAAGTAAAAAAAAATAGTTTTCCAAGTTAGTAAGGCAATAGGCTATAACTAGCAGCAGCATAAGTAGATCTTCTATATCATTTCTAACTAATGAACATTCAAATTTTAAACAACTGCAAAAATCATCTTTTCTCATTGTCTGATAAAATAGAGCTAGTGGGAAGAGAAAGCAAAGGGGAAACTAACCAAACTCTTAGGATATTCAAAATAAGGGATCCATATGAATGTTTTGAAAATCATCAGAGGAATATACATTAATCTTTCCCAAAGAAATGTAATACTTTAAAAGTGAATTAAGAGGTTAGAATATTACAGTCTTTTCTGTCTTCCCCCAACGTTCTTAAACTCAGCCTTCAATATGAATGATTCCTCCATAAGCTACTGGTCTCTTTTGTAGGATTTTGATGAAATCTAGGGAAAGGACTTGCATAGTTCAATGAAACTATGAGCTTTGCTGTACAGTTTTATCCAAGACAGACAGGTCACAATGGAGAGTTCTGACAAAAGGCGATGCTATAGAGAAAGAAATGGCAAACCACTTCAGTTTCTTTGCCAGGAAAACCTATGGACAATAATAAAATGACAAAAGTTATGACACTGGAAGATGAGCCCCTCAAGTTGGAAAAAGTACAATACATTACTGGGGAAGAGCAGGATATACCTACAAATGTTCCAGAAAGAATGAAGCAGTTAGGCATAAGATAAAAAGAAATTCAGCTGCTTATTCATCTAATTATGGAAGGAAAGTCTGATGGTATAAAAATCAATATTACATAGGAAACTAGAATATACACATACTAAAGTATGTGCAATTCATGTTAAATTTTTTTCATTGCTTTTGTTTTTTACATCATAATATTTCCTCTGGTTTCCCTCCTTTTCCCCCCATGCCTAGAGAATCATTCAATATGATAAAGAGTATATTTTTAATCGATATTTTATTTTTTCAAATACATGATATGAAAGTTTTTCAACCATCCATATGCCTATATATATGTATATATATAGATATGCATATATATATATATATATATATATATATGCTTAGTTACAAAATTTCTTTCCACTCTCCCTTCCCACCCCCTCCCCTCAGTGGTGAACAATCAGTTGAATATTGAACATACACATTTGTATTAAACATGTTTAAAGATTAATCATTTTCAGTATTTTAGGAATTAGGATTAAGGGAAAGAAATACATAAGAGATTTTTTTAAGTGAATGTAATGTTGATCAGATTCTGATATTTTTTTGTTCTGTTTGGTTTTGTTTTTCTTCCTCTTGATGGGGATAACATTGTCCATAGCTGGTCTAATAGGACTATCCTAGCTCTCTGAACTGCTGAGAGGAGCTGCTTCCATCAAGATTGATCATCTCACAATGTTGTTAATGTGTACAATGTTCTCTTGGTTCTGCTCCCTTCACTCAGCATCAGATCCTATAATTCATTCCATGCTTGTCTAGAGTCTGACAATTTATGTTTTCTTATAGAATAATAGTATCCCATAGAATTTATGGGCCATAACTTGTTTCAATTGATGGACATCCCCTCAATTTCCAATTCTTTGCCACTACAAAAAGAACTGCTATGAATATTTTTGAACACGTGGGATTTTTCCCATTTTATGAGTTCTTCTAAATATAGGCCTAGAATTGGAATTGCTAGGTTAAAGGGAATGAATAGTCTTATTGCTCTTGGAGCCTAGTTCAAAATTGCTCTCCAGAATGGTTGGATCAAGTCACAACTCCACCAGCAATGCATTAATGATCTTCAACATTGATCATTTTCCCTTTTTGTCATCTTAGCCAATCTGATAGGTGTGAGGTAATACCTCAGAGTTATTTTAATTTGCATTTCTCTAATTAATAATGATTTGGAGTATTTTTATATGATTATATAAAGATTTAATTTCATCATTTGAAAACTCTCTTCATATCCTTTGACCAGAATGATTTGCAGCCTCATAAATTTGATGAAGTTCTCTATATATTTTAATAATAAGACCTTTATCAGAAATCCTAGCTGTTTAGATTATATCCCACCTTTCTGCTTTCCTTCTAATTTTGGCAGCATTGATTTTATTAGTGCAAAAACTTTTTAGTTTAATAAAGGCAAAATCATTCATTTTGCAGTTTATAATGTACTCTAATTCTTGTTTGATCATAAATTTGTCCCCTTTGCATAGATATAATAGAGTATTTCTTGGTCTATTAATTTATCTATGGTGCTGCCCTTTATGTCTAAATCCAGTATTTAATTTGGCCTTATTTTGGTATAGGGTGTGAGATGTGGTATGCCTAGTTTTTGCTATATTATTTTCCAATTTTCCCAAAAGTTTTTGTCAAATAGTGAGTTCTCCTCCCAGAAGTCAATGTCTTTGAATTTGTCAAATAGTAAATTACTACATTTACTACTGTTTCTTTTGAACCTATCCTAACCCACTGATCCATTACACCATTTCTTAACCAGTACCAGGTAGTTTTGATGACTGCCACTTTATAGTATAGTTTTATATCTGCTAAAACTAGGAAGAGCACATTTTAATATAAAGAAATAAAAGAAATAATTAATATAACTGATCAATGCAGTGAAAAATTCTGAAAAAAATGTGCAATGCACTTAAGTATGTTTCACTTCTGCAATCAGGTAAGGGAGTTTGTCTTCTCATGTCTCTTCTTTTAAGCCTTTATAAGTTAGTGACATTCACTTTTGATTTTTATGCATGTCTGTTTTGGGGTGTGACTCTTATTTCCATTTACAGTGATGTCATCATGGTACATGCTATTTTCTTGATTTTATTTCAATTTTTGTGATTTAGATCTTTCCAACAATATCTGTATTAATGACATCCATATATTTTTACAGTAAGATAATATTCCTTTACTTTCATGGTTTGTCCAGGCATTCCCCAATCAATTGACACTGACTTTGCTTGCAATTCTTTTCCATTATAAAATATGCAGTTTTAAATATTTTGGTGTTGATGGGAATTTTCTTCTTATTGATACTTCTTAGAATAGAAATTTAATAATGGTATCTCTGTGTCCAAGGATATGAACATGTTGGTCACTTTACTTACATTATTCCAAAATACTTTTACCGATTCACACCTCTACTAATAATGCATTATTCTTCTTATGTTCCCACAAGCCTTTCAACATATTCTAATTCCACCTTTTATCAAGTTTTGTCAAATGGCAGTATATGGGGGCTTTTTTGTATTTCTTTTATTTTTAGTAACTTTGAAGCATTACTTCAGTGGCTTGCAATACTTTTCTTTTTAGGTTTTTGCAAGGCAAATGGGGTTAAGTGGTTTGCCCAAGGCCACAGAGCTAGGAAATTATTAAGTGTCTAAGGTAGGATTTGAACTCAAGTACTCCTGACTCCAGGGCCAGTGGTCTATCCTCTGTGCCTAACCTCCCCCTTGCAATACTTTTTAATGATTTATTCATTTCTGTGATCACATCTCTTTGAAATAATTAACAACCTTAGTAAAGAATTAGGAAATAAAATAATACCACAAAATCATAAATGTTTCATATATGACCAATAAAACCCAACAGCAAAAGACAGAAGGAGAAATTACCTTTAAAGTAATTGTAGAAAACATAAATAACACTGAGCATTTTACCTCCTCTGACAAACCCAGAAATCATATGAGCTCAATCACAAAACACTTTTCACATAAATAAAGTTAGAGCTAAACAATTAGAAAGGTGTCAATTGCTCATGATTAGGTCAAGTTAAATAATAAAGCTAACTATTCTACCCAAATTAAATTGCTTATTCAATGCAATGCAAATTACTCTGTCAAAAACTATTTTACAGAACTAGAAAAATATTACAAAATTCATTTGGAGCCCAAACAGTTCAAGAATATCAAGAGAACTGATGGAAAAAAATGCACAGAAAAGTGACCTACCTACAACAGATCTAAAACTACATTATAATGTTGCAGGCATCAAAACTTTCTAGTACTAGCTAAGAAATAGAGAAGTAGGGGTGGCTAGGTGGCGTAGTGGATGGAGCACTGGCCCTGGAGTCAGGAGTACCTGAGTTCAAATCCAGCCTCAGACACTTAATAATTACCTAGCTGTGTGGCCTTGGGCAAGCCACTTTAATCCCACTGCCTTGCAAAAACTAAAAAAAAAAAAATAGAGAAGTGGATCAGTGGATTGGATTAGGTACAAAAGAAACAGAAGTAAAAGACTATAATAATCTATTGTTTGATAAACCCAAAGACACTAGCTTTTCTAGGATAAGAATTCACTATTTAAACAAAAAAAACTGCTGGTAAAACTGGAAAATGTATGGCAAAAACTAGGCATAGACCATAGACCACATTTCACAGTTTATATCAAAATAAGATAAAAATGGGTTCTATATTTAGACAGAAAGGACGATACAGACCAATTAAGACAACAAGAAATAATCTTTGGATCAGTGAAGGGAGAAGTGTATGATCAAAAAAAAGAGGTAGAGAACATTTTTAAATTGAAAAATGGATGATTCCAATTATATTAAAAAAGGATTTTGCACAAACAAAACTAATGGAGTCAAAAGTAGAGTGAATGCAGAATACTGAGAAATAATTTTCACAGCTAGTGTTTCTGATAAAGTTCTCATTTCTAAAATATATAGAGAGAGAACTGAACCAAATTTGTAAGATTACAAGTCATTCTCTGACTGATGTAATCAAAAGATATGAACAGGAATTTTTCAGATAAAGAAGTTAAAGTTATTTATAGGCATATGAAAAATGCTCCATATTATAATAATAAAAGATCAGAGAAATGCAAATTAAAGCAACTCACATCTATCAGATTGGTTAAGATGACAAAAAAGGAAAATGATCAATATTGGAGAGGATTTAGGAAAATTGGGACACTAAGGCACTTTTTGGACTTGTGAACTGATCTAACCATTATGGAGAGAAATCTGGAACTATTCCCAAAGGAAAATAAAGTTATTTATACCCTTTGATCCAGCAATACCACTACTAGGTCTGTTACTTTAAAAGATCATAATGAATAAGATAAGACCCACGTGTACAAAAATATTTATAGCAGTTCTTTTTGTAGTGGCAAATAACTGAAAACTGAGGGGATAACCAACAATTAGGGAATGGTTGAACATTTTATGTGTATGAATGTGATGGAGTACTATTGTTCTGTAAGAAATCATGAGCGGCTTTAGAAAGGCATAGAAAGACCTGAATGAACTGAAGCATAATGAAGTGAGCAGAACCAAGAGATCATTACACATTAAAAACAACATTGTGAGATGAACAACTGTGATGGATGCAGCTCCTCCCAGCAGTTCAGTGATCAAGGACAAACCTGAATGACCTGTTATGGAAAATGCCATCCACATCCAGAGGGAAAAACTATGAGGTCTGAATACAAAGGAAAGCATACTATGTTCACTTTTTAAAACTTCTTTTATGTTGTTTTCTTTCTTTCTCATAGTTTTCTCCTCAGTTCTAATTTCTGTTTCACAACATGACTAATATGGAAATATGCTAAACATGATTGTACATCTACAACTTTTACCAGGTTGTTCTCAAATCTCTGATTTGATTAAATTATATCACAAATTCCTTTCAAGCTTCTTCCCTTTGCCCCTTTTAGGTTTCCTCCATTTCCATAATTTTGTACCACAAAACCTTTGATCCACTAGTAGGTGAAGTATTGTGACGTTTATTCTCTATTTCAGTCCTTCCCTCTCCCAGTATCATTACTATTAGTTTATTCTTGTCTCCTTGTATACTTTGTTTAATAGAATATCTTAATAATCACTGTTACTTTTAGAAATGAAATGCAAAAGTAATATAATATTAAGGCATGTAATGAAAGTTAATTCTCTAAATTCTATAAAAGTACATATGCCTTTCAAAATGATAACATAATCTAAGAAGATGACAGTGGCCCTCATTATCAGGTCACTCTCTGATTCCTGGTAGTTTTGACCCTCCAAAAGCCATCAATAAAGCCTCTGATCTGAACTAAATAAACCCTTAACAATTACATTCTTGTGGTTTTTGTCGGAAGGATGGTAGACTTATTAACTATGAAGTTTTATTTTCTAACTTATATATGAGCAATCTTCTATTGAATAAGATGGAGATTTCAGTCTCCATCTTTCCATTTAAGCTTGGCTATATTTCTTTTAATCACTTGAAGAATGTATTAGAATATTAAAGACCATAAAAAGTGTTGCTAAACTTCTTTAAGTCATGAGTCCCCTAAGTCTAATGAAACCAAGGGAAACAAATTATATTGAAGTAGCCATCAATAAATTAAAAAGGTTAAGTTCACAGAATCCAGGATTAGAGAAACATAAATAAAATAAAGTATCTAATCAAAAGGTAAGCATAAAAACATACAAATTGGAAAAGTTTTTCAGACAGGGTTTCAGTTACTATTTCTCAGTCTCTTGGTTAATTCCATGACTGCACCTATGCTGGCATTCATAAAATTCAGTCTTTGCACCAACATTTTTGATGATAATCCTTTCCCCTAAACTGTGGATTCTAAGAATGTGTGTATATATTCATGCATATGTATATATTCATATATGTGGGTGTGTTTTAATTCTAGAGGTATACATTCTTTAAAAGAAGAACTAGGAATCTTTAAAATAACTCATTTCTTTTTTAAATTGATATTTGCAAAGCACTCTTTAACCTTGCAAAGACCCTATGGAAGCAGGATATATTATCATTATTATTATTATTATTATTATTATTATTATTATTATTATTATATCCATTTGCTAGTTAAGGAAACTGAAGCTCAGAGAGGTTAAGTGATATGTCAATTATAAGGAAACAAGAGTTAGGTGTAATTTGAATCCCTTCTGGCTACTAACTCCAACACTTTAGTCACTATATTGCTCTGCCTCTTTTTTAAGGACTTATGGTTTCAGAAAGGTAAACAAAGGGGAAAGTTGTCAATTTGGAATTCTCATCACTCCCTTTATAGTCAGTAATCTGGTTCTATTCTATTCTATTGAAGTGAATTTTCATTATTAATTATATTCAGAAAATGTATAGTTCCATAAAATATTCATTTTTTATTTCTATATATATAAAATTTTATTAAATATTAAAACTTAAAATATTGGAACTCACTAAATTTTCTTGTTAGCATATAAGACCAATCCCAAATTCTTATATAAATTCCATCTCCTTATATCTTACCTATTTGACATTATTTTAAAGTTCTTTGAAGTCTCAAACTCAACATTTTCCAATCTGAACTCATCTTTCCAAGATGTGCACATCTCAGGGCAATATGGTTCATGAAAAGTTTGCTATAATGGAGAGAATATTGGAAGTTGGGTTCTAATTCTGTCACTGCTACTTGTTTGACTCACCAAGTCACTTCATTGCTATACCTCAGTTTACAGATCTATAAAATCCAGGTGTTGAACTAGCTGACTTACAATTCCCATTTACCTCTTAATCCCAAGAATTTCTCTGAGACTCACAATGAAGTAGGATAATCCATTCTGCTAAGCAGCTTCTAATTAATTAATTTCACTCATAAAAAGAGAGCTTGTTAAGAACTAGGGAGGAGAATTGCATAAATTTAGCAAGTACTGACATATCCATCCATGAAACACAATTTATTCTAATTGAATTAATTTCATGCCAGAAGATGTTTTCCCATTGCAAGAATGTGCAGTTCTTTTATATGCGATTAAATTTGTCTTCCTAAAACCAAGATCTCTTATTAACTTTTAGCTCCTTTCCTTTTTTAAGTAGAAATACATATATTTATAGGCATATATTTAAGATTATTTATTCATTTCAGAATTCATACACAATTAACAAAAATTCTAGGTTTTTCATATGAATTGCTTTCTAGATGGGTCATCTTCATTCTTTATCTGTGCAGTTGAACTTTTGAACCCCAGAACCAGAGTTTACACCTATATTTATTGAATTAAATCTCATTATTTTCCAACCAATATTCCAGACTTGGAAAATAATCTGGATTACAGTTCCAATGAAAGTTCAATATACTGGCAATCTCTCTCAGTTTTGTGTTTAGCTACAGATTTGATAAACATGCTTTCTATACCTTTGGTAAAATACTTTTTTTTTTGGTTTTTATAGGCAATGGGGTTAATTAAGTGATTTGCCCAAGGTTACACAGGTAATTATTAAGTGTCTGAGTCTGGATTTAAATTCATGTCCTCCTGACTCCAGATCAGTGCTCTATCCATTGTGCAACCTGACTAGCCCCCCAGTGAAATGTTAATTCAAGATGGTGACAATATTCCACCAGAGAAATCCTTCCAAAGAGAACTTAATTCACCAATCAGCACTCAATGTTCAGTCATGTAGAACTGGAAAGAGTCACTGAAACATCTATTAAAACTTTCTGATTTTACAGATTAAAAAACCATAGTTTATATATTTTAATCAACTTTTCCAAAGGCTTACACTAATTTTTGGAAGAACTAGAATTAGAATTCAACATTTCTGACCTCTTCTAAATTCTTTTACTATTTGAAAAAAACAACAAACAACAACTAGTGCTTCTGTTCTCAAGACAATAATTTTGCTTTGATTCTTGCTCTAATTATTAGTGTATTATAAAAAGCAATATGTTCTACACATCATTGATATGGGTATCAATTACAGAAATTTTCAGTAAAATTCTCATAATTTGAATTATTAGGTTAATTAGTAATTGAACTGAGTTTATAAGCTTGTATATGTGTGAGAGTCTAAAATAGATACACACACATTTATAGAACAAAAGATTGAAACAGAGGAAAAGAGAAAGATGAAAATAGAATCCTATAGGGTATTTGTGTGTGAAGTGAATGGAGTAAGAAGCAAGAGAATGTTTCAGAAGAGTTCTAGGTACATACAAAGTAAGATCCATGGTTTCCCCTAGAACTTTGGGGGAGAAAGTAATTGCAATGCTCTTATAATTATGTTCCAGAATTTTGATTTCATCTTTCATTAAAAAAGTTTCTTCTACATAGGAAAAAGAATTAAAAAAACAAAATACAAACTTTAATATTTTAATTCACTGTCTTTAAAAGGCAGAGACATTTAGGTGGAACAGTAGATACAATGGATCTGTAGTCAGGAAGATCTAAATTTAAATTCAACCTCAGACTGTGTGACTTCGGGCAAGTCATTTAGACTCTTTCTCAGTTTCCTCAACTATAAAAGGGAGATCACAATAACTCCATAAGGTTGTTGTGAGGATCCAATAAGATAATTAAGTACAACACATAGTAATTACCACGTAAATGTTTATTCCTTATTCCCTATTTTAAAATGGTTTTGATATTTCTATTACAAAGCAAATTAAAAGATTAATACAATTATGGAGAGAAGTCAGCATTATTAATGGAGCTACACATCCTCTTTCTGTTTTGTTTTCCAACTTGAACTCATCTCTCTGGTATCCCCCCCTCATCATCTAAGAAAAGATAGAACTTCACAAATCACAAATTCAATTTGTCTAAACATAAATAAAGAACTATATCTTTGCTCTCTTAGAAATTGCATGTTTCTGAAATGAGCAATTAGGAAGCACACAAAAGGAATATAATAAATACCTAGAGTTGAAACAAATATAGATAGATGGTACCTGGGAAGTCTTGAATAGGATGAAAAGAGAAGATGGAGAAAAAGAAATAAATACCAGTGACCTAGATCCAGTTTAATACAAACTCTTGGAAGAATTACAATAAGGTCATCTTGACTCACTATAGATGTGGCTGATACAGAACCTTGGAAGAACAGCAAAAGGGTATCTAAATAGATAAGATTTTTATACTCTTTGACTGGTTTTAATCTTGACTTTAATAGGAACAACATGAATGCCAGCAAAAAATTGGAAAGATCATTAATGTTACAGTATTAGAAAATGGGCAGGGATTCCCTCTCTCCTATTCTTTAACAAGTTAAAAGAAAAAAAAGGACAGAATAAAATATCATATTTTTTAGCTTGGAGAAAGTTTCCTTTGTTTTACATTGTCACATATACAGACTGATGATATTCAAAAGTCTTTGGACCAAGATCCGTTAAGATTTATTTCAAATGTCATTATGGTCAAAAGCTGAGTTATGGAATCTTTTATTAAGGAAAATAGATTGTTACTGTGTTTTCAGAGAGTGTTCCAGATCTCATTCAGTTCATACATCAATTTCAATTCCTGGAACAGAAGGCAATAAGTTTGTGCAATGAGAAACTGCTGGACCTGGAGTCAAGGAGTCCTAAGACACTTAATAGTTCTATAACCCTGGGCAAATCACTTAACTTCTATCTGTCTCAGTTTTATTCATCTATAAAATAAAAATAGTAAAAGCACAACTACCCTGGGTTTGTGGAAAGGGTAAATGAGAAAATTTTTTATAAAGTGTTGTGAAAACTTTAAAGTACTATATAAATAATAGTTTTTATTACTAATTATATTAAATGGAAAGGCTGCCTATTTTGAAGACAGTAGTACCCTGATTAAGATTGAGCTTTTTGTTCTTAGGGAAGCTTCAGGACCTGAGCTTTTCTCAGTTAATCAATCACTAAGCATTTATTAAGTCTCTCTTCAATGTGACAATTGAGAAGGGTGGTAGGGACAGAAGGAAACACATTAAACACCCTCAGCTGTTAAAGAACTTAAAAGGGGACTTCAAATTCCTCACTACCTCTAAGAACACTTATTTAGAAACCTCTCCACAGGAATATTGCAGAATATATAGGAACAAATCATTAGGAATCAGGTAAAGTGAAAATAATTGGAGAAAAGGCAGATTCAATTCCTCGTGCTGGAGGAATCCACTGTAGTGGATTATATATACCCTCTCAAATCCAATGCATATTGTATACAGCACACAGTGGATTCCAGAGAATATATATAATAAACAGGACTTTCTTCCAAATAGAAAATTCTTAGGCAGTTTTCATAAAGGGGTGCAGGTCCTATTCCTTGGGATCAGGAATACTCCATGTCAGCCTCCAAAGTATTAAGTTAAAGGTATGGATGGAGAATTACTGGGTGTTAGATGGAGGATAATTTTTCATGCCAGGATTACTTTTGAGTCATCTCCATTTCTCTCTCTGGGGTTTCATACAATGGGTAGGAGTTTAAGTGATGAAACTACCCAAAATTTATGGATATGAACAACAGATGACAAGTTTTGTTTTTCTAAATCAAATACCTTTTAGTCAACAAGCCACTGATGCTATTTTTGCCAGAACTGATGTAGTTGTTTACCTGTGTTGCTATACATCAAAAGACAATTAGGGAGGGGAAAACAATGAAGTCAATGTCTTCTCTGGCATGAATGAGTATTTCCAGCAACTGGAAACAAAATCCTTTCCTTGAGTCAAGTATTTAGGTTGATATTATAACCCATAACTAGCATTTATTAAGTACCTAATATGTGACAGGAACACTTAAAATACTGGAGATACAAAGGGAGACAACAACAAAAAAACAAATATACAACAACAACCCAGTTCCTGCTATTAAGAACTTGATGATCTAAGTTGGGGAAAATATGTGAAGAATTATATATTAAAACATAAAGTCAGGATATATTGGATGCAATCTAAAAGAGAAGACCCTAAGAGCACACAGGGTTGAAAAATACTTCTTTTCAAAAGATGAAAATTAGCTGAGATTTGAAGAAAGCCAGGGAAGTCAGGAGGCAGAGATAATATTTCAGATTAAGACAGAGATGATATTCCAGAGTGAGATAGCTATAGGAATAGTTGGATATTCTAGGGTGAAGAGGTTCCAAGTTTTGAGAAAAGTTCTAGGATAAAATAGCAGGAGAGGCAGGGTTTTTAAACCTGGAAAGTCAGAAGAAGCAGCATATGAGCGAATCAGTTCTGTGATTGCTATATTACATCTTAAATTTAAAATATTCAGGGAGAGAGGGAGGAATCTAAAGCTGATGTATTTTATAAACTATCTGAAGGTGTTCTAAGTTGTGATAGAGAGTGTGGACAATGAAAGTATATCTAGTCCTTCTAGGTTTCGAATATGAACATTATCACCAAGAAGGCTTTTCCCAGATCATATAATTCTTTATAATTCCATTTCCTGACCCAGTCCATCTTAGGGGTGATTCCCAAATTATTATCCTTTTTTCTCTTATTGTCTTAACCTAGAGTTCCTGCTCACAAATCTCAGAATAGAGATAGCCTTCTCCACGCCAGGCTTTGCTCCTGATTTTTCCAGACTTCAAAATCATGCCTTTGCTACTATTTCCTTCTGGAACTTGCCTCAGAGCCCAAAACTCTCTTACCTTGAAATATCCAACCATCAGTGAACCAATAGCACCGTGGAAATATTCTTCTACCAGATTTACCCCCTTTACTTATTGGCAACCTTCTACTGGGACTACCATAGAGTGATAGATCTGGTAATAGGAAGATCTGAATTCAAATTCAGTCTCATATAATAGCTATGTGATCCTGAACAATGCAATTAATCCTTATCTGCCTCAGTATCTCCATCTATAAAATGAGAATAACAATAATCCCTTCCTCCTAGGGCTATTATAAGTATTAAATAATGTAATAATTGTAGAGTTTTGTGAAACCTTTAATAATAATAATAGCTGATATTCATAAGTAATAGATGATTATCAACTATTATTATTATTGTTGTTGTTATCTCCCTTCCTGATCCAGTTTCTAACTTTTAAATTTGAAAAATCTTGCCTCTAAATGGTTTACCTTAATTTTACTCCCCTCATACTTTGGAAGAGATACAAACAGACAAAACCACCCTCTCCCCCAATATTTCTGGAAGTCCCACTTTTGCCCTAGAGGTCCATAAGGGCATACAAAATTATAACCCAATTCTGAAGTTAATTTCCCTTATATAAATATATAAATATATAAATATAAACAAATGTAATTTGCAGAAAGGCAATCACTTTTCCAATCAGAACTTTACCATTCAAATAGCACAATTATAGTGGAAAGCAAAACCCATTCTTTTACTCCAGTATTCAGTGGCTTATAATCCTTCTGTAATCTTTCAGTTCCAAGAGGCTACACATTGTGTTCTCTTCTCTAAAATACTAGTGAGATATTGGATTTTCACTTCTTTCTTTAAAAGTCTCAAAACTCTCAAATTTGAGTTTGCTCCTGAGTCAGCTCCAAAGGTAGCACTACCCAAGAAGTCATCTCTTTTCTTTCTAGAAGGCTAATTTCTAGAATCATATAGTACATGACCTCACTATCTGTAATGATCTTGGAATTCCTCTACCATCCCTATGGGGTGAAACTTGAAGAATAAAAATGTGGATTTAGGGCTAGGCTAGAATAGCAATGTGTCCACTATTAGATTCCAGCCCTTTGTATCAAGAAGGTACTCTGTAGATTGGTATAGATTAGAACTAGGACATTTAAAAAAGAGCAAATGGGTCTCAAATATCTTCTATGATGCTGACAAATAGTGCAAGCTATGGTTCTTTTGCATCAGGTTATGGAGAGGTGCGATTAACACTCAGAACTGACATAGGAACCCAACAATAATTTCATATCAATAATAGAAAACATTTAATTTTCCTTAGACTTTGAAAGCTTTGTTGAGCTTCAAGGGTCCATCTTGATTACTTGGAAGAAGATAGACCTTTCTATATTGGCATATACTTAGTGTTAATTAAAGAAAAATCATCACTATCAAGTCATTCCTTAGTTGATGTTCCAGAATGCTATTGAAGTAGACAATCAGAAAGTGATTGAATAAATCTTAGACATGATACACAAAATTCTGATCTATAGAAGGTAAATTGCACAGATTAAACAGCAGTATTGTGTGTGCAGAGTGTGTATATCACCCTCAGAACTTCAACTGACATTTGTTTCTCATTTTGAGCCACCACATGGTATAGTATAAGCAGTGGGGTCAAAATTAAATAGAAGCAATTCCCTCAGGGTCATAGGTAGACTTAGAAAACCATAAATTAACATCATTCATGCTATATTATATTTCATTTACTAATTGTTAAATATTTTCTAATTGCATTTTTATCTGCTTCAGGCACACAGGCCTGTGTGTCATACATTAGTCAAGGGCTGAGAGCTTGTTACCTATGGATAAGATGTGGAGATAGGGACCCAGTTTCTAATCCACATTCATCAGTGAAATTTAACCTCCTTGGGTGCCATTACTGTCATCCAAAAAAGAGGTACTTGATGACATTTAAATACTTTTTAGCTTTAAAGCCTTCATCCAATGACAATCTAAGCCAGACTGGATACCTGCAAATGTTTAATTTGGCTTCAGTTATGGATGACTGCAATTGATCCAAAAATGGCTAATCCAGAAATCAGTGATTGAAGTTTTTAGTGTTAAGGACCCCATTATCTTGTCTAAGCTTAATTCAGCACCCCCCTTTGTTGACAAAGAAAACCAGAAGTGCTGGTTGGATGGCCAGAAAAATTAACTAGGTCAGGACTATCCAACCTTAGGTTATCTTAGGGTCACATTAAAATAAAATAATTATTCAAGAACTTTACACTGAATAAAAATATAGTATAGTAATATAATAGTTGATTTGTAGTCTTACTTTAGTTAGATTTAGCAAATACTACAAAATGTCATGGTACTTTCAACTTCTTAGAAAGTGGGAGAAATGTGCATCATCATCAATATGAAAGACAAAGCTCAAAGTGCAAAAGCAAACACAAAGCAACAAAGCTACAAAACAACAGTATAAACATAGGTGCATACTGACTAGTTTGCATCATAGAGATGGAATGCATCCAAAAATTTTGTGGACGTGCTCTGTCCATAATACTGCTTAAAAGCACCAAATAAAATTATTATCAACAAGATTATTTATTAGTGATGGAATTTAAAAATCTAATACACATTCCATACAAATTATCATTTTATTTTTTCACTGGTGAAAATTAAAATCCACAGGCAGGTAGCCTTAAATCACACTGTCGGCTACATTTTGGTCAGCCCTGATCTAAGTCCATGGTACTCTTCTCTAGGAAGGCCATGGTATAGTTAAAAGAGAATTAGGTTTTGTATCAGGGGACCCATACTCAAATGCCAGTCCTATTACTTATTTAGGTCATTAGTTTGGAAGGAAAGGAAGGAATAAACATTTCTATAGCACCTGTTATGTTCCAGGAACTGTGCCAAGCACTTCACAAATACTGTTTTTGAAACTCACTAAGACCATGGGAAGTAGGTGCTATTATTACCTCCATTGCACAGTTTAGGAAAGTAAGTCAAGCAGAGGTTAAATGACTTGCCCAGGATCACACAGATAGTAGGTGTCAGAGGCTGGATTTGAATGTAGTTTTTGACCCCAGGCTAAATGCTTTATTCACTCAACCACCACTTTTTTTTCTCTCTGAGTCTTAGTTACTTAATCTGCAAAATTAGCATGATGATTCTACATTATTTTATTCATATGGTTAAGAGAAAAAAGCAAATTGCAAATATTTAATTATTGATTGCATATATCTTTATCATAATAGAAATGCTATCCTTTGACCTTGTTCCCTCTTGTTGCCATTATACCATTCCTTAATTGTGATTATTCCAGAGGATTTGACTTCATATAATCTCATTCACATTCATGATTGCATAAATCTTTTTTTATTCTTCTATGAATTGCTCTCTCACTTAGTGCCTGTTCAAAACCTTTCCTTATCTTCCCAAACACTAAGCTTACTTAACTAAGCACTAACAAAATACTAACAGAACACTAAGCAAAGGACCTCAACTGATCCTTTATTGAGAAAATAGAGGCAATCTGTCAGGAACTCCTTTTTCAGATGAATGCCTTTCACTCATATACCCGGTTAGTACTCCAAAACCACCATATCCAAAATGAAACTTGGTGTTTTACTGATAAAATATTACCTCTCTGATACAGGACTAAAAAATTTTAATTCTTACAATGCTTCTATGTCTTGTAGTTATAGTTAAATACTACTTTATTATATAGATACACAGAATTCTTTAATAGAATTTTATAAATGCAAGTGCTAACCTTTTTTATTAGGAGGAATGTAACATAAACACATTTTTATACAGAATTATGCTAACAAGTCAGGCACCTTCATGTACTGGAAGTTTATCACTCCTCACTAATATAATTAACCAGCATCTGACATATAGAATCCCAAATAGTGAGAGAACATAAGCCCTTTTCTAAAGTATTTAATTCCTCACTTTAAGAACAGCCCCAAACTATTGGTACTAAATACTATGTTAAATTCCCCTTGCTTTTTTTATTTCATCTCTTTGGTATCACTCACATAGGATATTAGTTTTAGAATTGGAAGAAACTTCAGACACTATATTGTCCAACTTTCCATTTACACTATGAGGAAATTGAAGCTCATGGAAACTGAATGATTTGCATAAGGTCACACAGGTATAAGGGTCAGAATCAGAATCTGAACCTAAATTTAAGATAAATTCAGCACACTATTCCATGGGTTATTTATTCTCTTTTTTTTCGTGTATTTTTAATTATATTTTTAAAATAGTGACCTTAAACACCAAAAACAGGGCTTTTCCATTTATGCAGCAGGACACACATATAAAACCATGAATCTCTTTACTAGGGAAAAAACAACAGTAAAAGATTCCCCTATCTCTCCCAGACTGGAAAAACAAAAGCAACTTTTGAATTTGATGATCCCATTACATTTCACTATAGGAACTTATTTCATTTCCTGTCTGGTCTACCTTCTTTGGGAAGGTTGAATTCCAAGAACTTTGCTTGTTTATGATGAAATCTAGCACATGTCACATTATAGAGTCTATGATTTCTTAGTATTTGACCTCTTTTTGAACCCAATTAGAATTTGGCTATAATATTCTTGGAACTTTTCCCTTAATAGGTGAATGATAGGCAGATTCTAGTTTCATTTTACTCTCTGGTTCTATAAGTTTTCATCCTAGGTTCTAGGATGATCAAGATTTTTGTAGAAAAACACTCTGATAGGTTCACTGCCTTCTTCTGAAGTTTAAATATAACCACCATAACCTAGTCCTTATAGCATCATGTCTAAATAAGTCATAATCTACATTTATAATCTACAGGAGATTTTTTTGAGGGGGGCACTTGAATATTTCAATATTCAGGGAAGAAAATTTATGTTAAGAACATAGAGGAGATATTATGGACTCAGGAAAAATAGGCAAAGATTGACTAGCTAAACAGCCCAATTCAGTGAGACTGCAGAGTGTATGAAAGGAAGTAGTCTAAAATGTTATGAAATAAGAGAGAAAGTACAGGATGAAGCCAGCCTTATATGGACATTTATAAAGTATTTTGTAGTATCCTATAAGGGAAAGTTCATTTTCTGATGCTTCAGTGTGCTATGGTTGAAA
Source organism: Macrotis lagotis (assembly GCF_037893015.1). Taxonomy (NCBI): domain Eukaryota; kingdom Metazoa; phylum Chordata; class Mammalia; order Peramelemorphia; family Peramelidae; genus Macrotis; species Macrotis lagotis. The sequence continues at coordinate 401,912,906 of NC_133666.1, forward strand.
GTAGTATATATTTCTGAACTACATAATGACATTTTCTACCTACCTGAAAAGTCTTGGTCTTGGTGACAAATTGTGTCTATTGTCTAGGACCAGACAGGTAAATGAGGGATGCATCTCTACTAAGTGAAGTTATTTGGCTGCAAAACCCATGAAAATAATGGGAAGCACAAAATGCCCTTCTGCTTTTGATACCCCTTTCTGCTTGAGAATGTTATAAGGAAGTATTGGAAAATGAGTAATAGGGTGCTAAGAATTACATGGTTTTTTACAAATATTCATTTTACTGTTGGTTAGTTGAAAAGTCTTTTTGAGTTCTTCACAGACTTTATCTTCATTTTTTTTGGAACAGATACTGGAGTATGATGTTATATCAAATTTTCAATTAGGAATATTACAAGATTCTTTGTCCAATGGCCAATATGTTGACACATTACTAGAAAAATTGAACAAGATCAATAATACCTTGCCAGTAAGAATGAAGCACCAGATAAGGCTCATAGAATTCTTGGATTATTTTATTAGACAATAAAGTAGTTGGCAAACTGATTTCACAATGTGTTTAAAGACAACAAGAAATATCTTTTTATTGGTGATTTTGACCTTCTCTCCCAGTAAAATTTATAATAAGCATGAGCAAAAATACGACCATGAAGAAAACCTAAAGTGATGTATCAACATTCACTGCAGAGAATAAGGATATAGAGCAATTATGGAATACTACTGTTCTATAAGAAACCATAAATGGTCAGACTCTAGAGAAGCATGGGATGAATTACAGGATCTGATGTTGAGCAAAGGGAGTTAGAACCAAGAGAACAATGTACACATTAACAACATTTTTAGATGATCACCCCTGATGGATGCAGTTGCTCTTAGCAGTTCAGAGAGCTAGGACAACCCTATTAGACCAGCTTTGGACAATGATATCTCCATCTAGAGGCAGAAAAACAAAACAAAACAAGATAAAACAAAAAATCCTTCAGAATCTAATGAATACTAAAATTCATATTCATTTTTAAAATTTATTTTCTTTTTTAAATTTTTCAAATTTTTCTTACAATTTTATTCACTTTTAAAAACCATGTCTCTCATGTATTTCTTCCCCTATTTCCTCATACTGAAAATGACTAATCTGTAAACATGCTTAACATGAAATGTGTATGTACAATATTAATCTGACTGTTCATCGCTGAGTGAAGGGGGTAAGAAGAGAGGGTTTAAGGAAATTTTGTAACTTAAAAATATACATAGGCATATGGATTAATGTTGAAAAACTTTTATAACACGCTTTTGGAAAATAATACATCAATAAAAAATTGAACTGCAATGAAATGGAGATGGCAACATCAATTTCATGAAAAAAAAAGTAAAATCAATCTTATCCAATCAAGAAGAAAATGACTGGTTATTGGCAATGTAGTTATCTATGAGAGTTCCATGTAGGTATATTAAAGTAAATACACAATTTGATCCAAAATATTCCAAAAAGCTATTCATCTTTAAAGCTGTGCTATGCAGGATGGCTCCCTATCACCTCTTATAGAAATTCCTCTCTTAGATTTCAAGACCCTGCACAATCTCATTTCACTTTAGTCATCCAACTCTGTCACTCTCATGCCAGCCTCCCACTAAGATTAGATCAATTTGTTCTGTGTAAGTGGGCATCTCAGGCTTCTTCCCTACTCTTGGTCTTTGGTTATGCTGTACTATCTATCTGGAATATCCTCACTTCATCATTCCATACAAGATATCAAAATTTTCTTCAAACACCAACTCAAGTTTCATCTTGTCCATGATGTTTTCCCTGACAAATGATAATAAGACCCTTTTTTGCTTCAAATCCCCCCAGTATTAATCTATAATTAATTTAATAATCCAACTAATTTAGAAATTAATCCTATATTGTCATATTATCCTCCAATGTGATCATTCATATTTCTTGTTAATTCAGGAACCATTTATAAAATGTCTATCTAAAGTATTGGGCTAGAAGCTGTATATAATAGATAGATAAAATATATGCCTGCTATAACAAGGAATTTACAAAATAATTGGGGGGAAAGACATAGATTGTTCTAGTTCCATTAAAGAAATATATATTATGAAGTTCCTCTTGACTGCCCATCCTCCCCCCACCCCAACTCACCCTCAAAGGTAGGTTGGGTCCTACAGAAACTGCTACTTCACATCTAAGTACTCTGTGAATAAATAACTAAAACTAGTGCATTATTCTACACTAGTCATCCAGTGATCATGATTAGTTCAAATCAAAGGCATTATATGTGAATGATCTGTAAGAACAATAGCAATACAATTTCCCCTTATACCTATAAGTACACATGGTATTAATGAGAAGAAGGGACATACATAGAGAACATAGAGAAGGAATACACACAGAACACACAAAATACACACAAGGAAGGACAATTCAATCCCCTAGTTCTGAAGGATTAGATATCTTCACAATGCTCTCACTGACTAGGGTCTTGTATGCAATCTGCTGGACGCTGTCCCTCTGGTTTCTCCTGCTCCACCATAGAAGACTCAATGTTACATGACTATACAATGATCAATTAAAGGATATCATAGTTTCTATAATCTCCAGTTCCTGACTCAGTAGAATGTCTTGGCTGAGATCCTACTATCCTCTTTCATAAACAATGAAAACTTTTAAAAAAATTTAAATATTTTATTCATCTATTTTTTCCAACTACATGCAAAGGTAGTTTTCAACAATCAATTTATCATGAAGTTTTGAGTTTTACAGTTTTCTTCCTCCCTCCCTTCACTCCTCCTCACCTTCCCCCCAAAAAACAATCTAATATAGACTTTATATGTATAATCATAATGAATATAGATCCATATTAATCATAATCAAAACTTTTACCCTAGGACCAGTAGAAATTCTGTTCCCTTGGAATCTTGGTCCCAGGGCCTTCTGACTCCCTGTGCAAGAGATTCTCAGCTTCAGGCACCAAGATTTCTAGTTTAAATAGCAGACTTATGGAAATGCCTCCAAGCTTAGCTCTTTCTTCCCTAGCTCTTTCTTGTGTAGCATTGTGTCCCCTAAAGAGAAATATCTCTCTAATCTTGATAGTTGAATATGCTCTCCAAATTTGAATCCTTACAGCATGGGCCAAAAATATGTAATGGTGATTTGCTCCATGTCATCAAACAGCTCTGGAGCTTGATGCTCCCCATATAAATAAGCAGGCAGAGAAAAAATTGTGGCATCCATCTGTACTTTTCTTAAGGTATGTTTTTTTTTCTGCAATTGACATTTTCATCACAGAAACATTAGCTACTCCAATTTCAAAACCACTACTGGCTTCGTATTAGCAATTCAAAGTTCATCCTGAAAGGGACTTTGGCTTATACCCTGGCATTATGCTACAAAGAATAGTGATATAAATGCAGAAAATAGAATAAGCAAACTACTTAAAGAGACCATGGAGTACAATGTGAAATTATAAGCTTAGGAGTCAGAGAACCTGCATTTATCTTCAGCTATGTAGTTTTGGGAAATTCCCTTAAGATTTCTCAGCTTCATTTTCCTCATTTGTAAAAAGACACACTATCTAAGGTTCCTTCCAGCCCTGAATTTATGACCCCATGATTTTCTGTCATGAGAAATCTAAGCATAGAGAACATTCCTTGCTACCGGAACAGTTCTATCATATAATTCTTCACCCACTACTATTCCTATGATTAATAAAATCCCATCATCCTTTGCTCTCCCTAATCTTGTGTTTCTCAATCACTAGTAAATAGAAGTAAACCACATTAGAGCATCAACTCCCATTCTTTCATTCATATCCTTCGTATACCTCCTTAACTCTATCCTAGGGCAACTAGGTGACTCAGTGGATAAAGCACCCACCCTGGAGTCAGGAAGACCTGAATTCATTTTATACTTACTATGTTATATTGGACAAGTCATTTAACCCTGATTGCTTCACATACAGGGCCATCTCCAGATGTCTTGATTCATATTGGTCATTCTATCCAGATGGTTCTGGAGAAGAAAGTGAGGCTGATGACTTTGCACAGCACTCCCTCACTCAAATCCAATTCACTGGCTTGTCCTGGCATCACCCCCCTGATGCCATGGTCTTCTTCAAGAATGAAGGACAAATCTCATCAATTCTACCCACTGAAATTACTCTCTAACCCTTTTAAGCATTTCTACTGAACTTTATGAAATGCTAGTTCCATGATGAATAAACTTCCCATCTTCCTGGACCTCTGCGTCTCAAGCAGGACTCATCCACAAGCTCTTACTATAAATTGGCAGTCCTTCCTCCTCTCCAAGTATGCTTATATCCAGTGACACTGGTCTCCTTGCTATTCCTTGCAAATGGCATTCCATCTCTTGACTCTATCCATTTTCACTGTCTGTTCCACCTGCCTGGAGTTCTCCCCTTTTCAGTTCCACTGCCAAGCTTCTTAAAATTATAGGCCTGCCAAAAGTCTTTTCTCAGTCATCGATAATGCTAATGCTTTTCCTTTGTGATTCTCTCCCAGAGATAGATAGATAGATGACAGACAGTCCAACAGACAGATAGATAAATTGACAGATTGATAGAAAATTGATGGATGTGTGTGCATAGTTGCTTGTATATTTCTCCCATTTGACTTAAAAATCAAAGAATGCTTTGTTTTGTTTTTCCTCTTTCTTTTATCTTCACCTCAGTGCCTGATAGATAGTATTTAATAAATACCTCTTGACTTGATTAGCAGTGGAAAGTATCTTAGATATCATTAAATCCAACACCCTCATTTTAAAAATGATGGAACTGAGGTTCAGAGAGATTAAGGGATTCATACAGTTAGGGAATATCTCTAGAAGAATTCAAACTAGAGGTTTTAAGGCTAATGCACTTTCTATTAATCCACATTGCATTGAATGCATTGTCAAATTGCTTTTGGGTTTTCAAAAAATAATTTTAAATAATGTCTTCTTATCTGAGTAGTTTATGTTCTTGGGTTTATCAAGTGCTATTGCTGTTGTCTTCTATTATCTCTGATTCTCACTTATCTACTAGCCTTTTTTATTTTTATCAGATATCCAATATTTTGGAAGATCATAACTTTATGATATAATTTGACATATAGAAGTGTTTTAATCCCTTCACTTCTCTATTTTTGCTTCTTCTTCATTATTTCTTTTCAGTCTAGATCTTTGTTTTTCCAAATGAAGATTCTTTAATAGGATAATAAATAATTTCATTAGTATAGCACTAACCTATAAATTAATTCAGATAATGCCATAATTTATATTAACATTATATGACCCAACCATGGGCAATGATATCTCTCCAATTTTTGACATAATATTTTATTTATTTAAATAGTGCTTTCAATTTCATTTATATATGTCTTTAACATACTTTGGAAGACTGACTTCTAGATAATTGATGCATATTTATTTATTTTGTATGATAATTCCCTTTTTACTATTTTTTCAGATTTCTGGTTTCAATAAAGAAATATTAATTTCTGTGAATTTATTTTTATTTACTACATTGTAAAAGGTATTCATTTTCTCTATTTCTCTGAGGATTTCTAAATAAACCCCCTTATAGAGTCAAAAACAAATAATTTTGTTTCTTTGTCAGTCTCTTTCTTCCCTAATCTCTCACTTCCCTAATCATCACTAGCATTCTAGAAGTATTCTAGAACATTCTTGCTAGTTTTATGTTTATTGGTAACTTTCTTCTTTCTGAGTTTTTGACTATGCTGTTCCTGGTTCTCTGAAACATTCCTGAATCTTTTTTTATTAGTGTATCATCTATATCACTTTTAATAACTATCAGTGTTCTCTAAGACTTTGTCTTAGGTTTTCTCTCTTTGTATTATTTCATCTTTTATTAACCTCTTAATCTCTCAAAAATTTAATTATTACTTTTTTTCATATTACAAAGTCTCTCTCCTGCACTCCAGATCCACAACAACTGCCTATTGGGAATTTCAATTTATATATACTAGATAACCATTAAATCCTTCACAACCAATACAGAATGCACTCTTTCCCCAAAACCTCCCATCTCAACTATTCAACCTCTTGGTTTCTTTTTTCAGACAAACTATTTTTCTAACATTTTATCCCCCATTTTGAACTCAAGATTTTTCTCAAAAGAATGTAAAACTATGTTCATCCTTAAGACACTTCATTTAATTAGGTTCTATCCAATGTTTAAACCTGAGAGGATCTTTATGGATTCCCCCTCATCCATTGTCTTATTTATAGTTTTAATAGGGCTAACGTGTATGTCTTCGCACATCTTATTGTTGAAGTATGTTATGCTGCACAGGACCAAAGTTCACTCATTTGATGGTACTTTCAATCCAAACAAGAAAGTCTTAGCCTGTAACATTATAAATCTTAATCAGGGCTGTGGAATTGATGATCCTGTCTTGTTTTGTTTTGTTTTGTTTTGGTTTGGTTTCTTTCTGTACTCATATGTCTGATCCAGCTCTTGAATGAGATAAAAATTTTCAGGGCACTTTCCTGGAGACAGCCTGCTGAACATACATCAAACTTTTAATGATTTTATGCTAAATTCAAACATTCAAATAATTCTGATTCCATGATTAGTTAAGGTAGTGAAGTTCACATTATTCCATTATTTCATTTCTTTTTTTTTTTTAGGTTTTTGCAAGGCAAACGGGTTAAGTGGTTTGCCCAAGGCCACACAGCTAGGTAATTATTAAGTGTCTGAGACCGCATTTGAACCCAAGGTACTCCTGACTCCAGGGCTGGTGCTTTATCCACTACGCCACCTAGCCTCCCCGCCATTATTTCATTTCAAGAATAGCACTGGAAATTTAATTACATTTTTCTAAATTCCAGGTAAATCCTATCCACAGCATTCCTCTGAGCTACTATTTTGGGAATCTGTCAAAAACAGAAACAAGTTTAGTAGGATTTGATCTTTTCTTTTCTGTTCCCAAGAAAAAATTATTGATATTTTGTTTTCATATCAATTCCATTTTCTAGTACATAGCACCCCACCCCAATCCTCTTTTTAGAGAGGTTTTATAATAAGAAAGAAGTAAAAAAAAGTATAGCCAAAATATTGTAGTTTAAAAAAACTAACAACCTATCAATATATTCCAATATGCATGCAATATTCCAAATCCATAGTCTCCCACCTCATAAAGGAAGGGAGGGAAGTGCTTTTTTATATTTTTTCTTAAGATCAAGCTTGATTATTATAATTTCAAAATATTCATTCATTTTTTAACAATTCTGTGACTGTTCTTTATAATTACCTTACTAGAGTAATTGTGTATATTGAAGTATATACCTCAAATTGTATCAGTTCCTCAGAATCTTCATACTTCTCTGTATTCATCACATTCACAATTCTTATAGTACATTCACATATCAAAACTTATTTAGTCACTCTTTAAATGATGTAGAAATAATTTGTTTCTGGTTCTTTGCTTCAACAAAATGCAGTAGTTAATCTCTCTTCTGAGATTCAATACTGAATTGCCCACTTCCAATTGGGCATTATGAACTAGATATCTTGTAGGCATCTCAAACTCATCATGTCCAAGATAAAGCATATTATTTTTCTCCAAAATACTTTTCCTAGGGCAGCTAGGTGGCACAGTGGATAGAACACTAGTCCTGGAGTCAGGAGGACCTGAGTTCAAATTTTATCTCAGACACTTAATAATTACCTAGTTGTATGACCTGCAAGTCATTTAACCCCATTGCCTTGCAAAAAATAAAAAAAAACCAAAAAACTTTTCCCTCTTCCAAACTTCTCTATTACATCACACTTGAAACCTAGCTCTGACTATGCAGTTCACTCCAATGACTTCTTATTATCACCATGATAAAATATTAAATCCTAATTTTTTGGCATTTAAAACTGGCATTCACAACCTGAACCCTCCTACCTTTTCATTTTTCTTGTATTTTACTTCCTCCATATACTCTACAATCCAGTGATTATGATCTTCTTATTGCCCCTTAGAAATAATACTGGATCTCCCATTCTTAGGCCTATGCCCTTACTGGCTGTCATCCATGCCTAGAATTTTCTGTCCCCTCATTTCTACTGTTTTGAATTCCTTTGTTACTAAGAACTCAGTAAAATGCTCCCTTCTGCAGATGGCCTAATAATTAACTTCCATGTCCTTTATGTATATATCTTGAATGTACATGATTTACACGTTTTCTCCTCCCACTAACATATAAACTCCTGAAGGATAGGATCTACTTCCCTATCTACTTCAACTCTAGACTCACTTGATCATTGTTTGAATTTTGATGGCTCAGAGCAATTGTTTCTGTTTTCACCAGAAATTCTAAGATTATTCCCCTTGAAGATTGATTTTTTTTATTAGACAAATGAGGCCTTTTTTTTTTTGGTCTTATTTCTTAGTTAACTTTAATCATAGAATAGGTATTAGGTACCTCAAACTGAGACCTGGGAAAGACCTTAGGTTAAAAAGGTCGAAGTCTGCAATGTATCCAGGGCCATCTCCAATCATCCTCATTTATATCTTGCCTCTGGACCCAGAGCAGAGAGTGAGGCTGGTGACTTTACACAGCCCTGCCTCACTCAAATCCAATTCACTTGTAAGTCATGATATCACCTTCCTGATGTCATTAGTTTTTTCAAGATCTACAGAATGAGCAACAACAACTAAGTCTTTTGTATTCTAGCACATAGCATAATACTCAGTTTGATTAATAGATGTTATTAATTGTTATAAGGAGACTTTCTTTTTATCACTGAGCTTGACTCCCAAAACTATCACTGTAGTCAGAGTTAAACCTGAAATCTTTAGTTTTCCTTCTATTTTTCATTCTATATCTTCCTTCCTTCCTTCCTTCCTTCCTTCCTTCCTTCCTTCCTTCCTTCCTTCCTTCCTTCCTTTCTTCCTTTCTTCCTTCCTTCCTTCCTTCCTTCCTTCCTTCCTTCCTTCCTTCCTTCCTTTCTTCCCTCTTCCCTCTTGGACCAATTCATATCTTCAAATATATGTGTATCTATTATTTCACAACTTCTCCAGTATTAACTATCTTTATCTTTTTGTCTTAGTAAATTTGTTTCATATGAGGTGAAACCCAGAGGAGTTGGGCTGTATTACTGTGATTATTAATGCTTTTGTGTAATCTTTCATATCAGGTTTTAACAAATTTACATTTCCTTTTGCAAACTATTTCTTTGTATCCTTTAATCACTTCTCCATTAGGCAATAGGTTTTGATCTGATATATTTATGTCAGTATAAGGTATCAATCAAATAACAAGTATTGAGCAATCACTTTCTACAATGTATGGGTCTGCCTCTGTCCTGGGAATTAAGAATACAGATATAAGAATTTTTTTTAAAATCATTTCTCTCAACAAGGATACATTATTTGATTACAAGTTTTCTTCTTAGCTATAACTATAAAAGGAACCCAATATAGTTCTCTTCTATTTTAAATGGTATGACTTTTAGCTACATATCTATTTTGAACATATGTCATATAGTATAAAATTCTGGATTAAACCAAATTTTTATCAAAACATTTTCTACATATCTCTGCAATTCTCTTTAAATAGGTAGTTCTTCAAAATAATTTATGTCCTTTGGTTTATGATACATTGGGTCATTAATTTCATTTTCTTCTGAATCCTTCTCTATTTTCTCTGTTCCACTGATCATCTTTTCTATTTTTAGAAACCACTACCAAAATGGTTTTAATGATTCCTGCTTGACAGCGTAATTTGAGGTCTGGAGTTGCTATTCCTCTTTCTTTCATAGTACTTTTTTTCAATATCTACCTTGATATTCTAGATATTTTGTTTCATCAAATGAATGATTATTTTGTATCATTCCAAAGTACAGAGTAATATTAGGTATAGATTGGTTGGTAGATTGTCTATAAATTATTTTAGGAAGTATAATAATTACTTCAATTTTTCCATAGAATGGTAATTAATATAGAATATATCTCTATTTGCTTTTTTCTTTCTCTTTTTTATAATTAAGTAGCTCTTACATGTACCTTGGTTGAGTGGTTCTCAGATATTTATTTTTTTATAAGATATCTTGAATGTAGCTCTCCTTTCTGATATCCCCTCCCGGATTTAAATGATTTGAGATGGCTTTTGTGGAGTTGTTTTTTGTAAGTTTTGTTGGTTTGTTTTGAAGCTGGGAATATGCTTTATTGTATCCATTAAAAATTATCTCATTTTGCTATTTCTACAAATTCAACACAAAGTAAAAGTAAAAAAGATGCTTTTATCATTGTTTCATCTGTTTTCATGCCTTTAATTTCTTCTCTTGCCATTAATATTTCTAGCTTTTCTAGAATTATTTCAAATAAAGAAAGGAAGGAGATATCCTTGGTTCACTCTATTATTTTATGCTTTACATTTAATGTCAAGTTTTTATTTTAGATAAATACTTTTTATTGGGTTTTTTGAGATCTTTTTTAGGATATGAGAAGTTAGATTGACTCTATCTTTGCCATAACTCTTCACTAAGGTGTTCTAGAATTTGTCAAATGATCAAAGATAAGTGTACTGACTTTTAGGTTGCATATATTTGCTAATCTTTACTTTGTTTGAAATGGGAAAAACATTCCTTTTAAGCACTCTCTCTCTCTAAATCTCTTAAATATCATTGACAATGGTTCAGAAATCATATTTACCAGCAACTGGATGATGAAATACCATGAAAAATTATTTTGGCAGCTCTGTGAAGGACTAACAGAATGAAGGGGATGAGGCTATTGGAGGTAGAAAGACCAATGAGGAGGTTCTCAAAGTAGTACTGGGAAGACATGATAGTACTGGGAAGATATGATAAACTCCTGAAGTAGGGTTATATTTGTTTAAGTGTCAAGGACTACATCAGACCTAATACCGGAAAGAACTAAGAAATAATCTAATCTAATTCCTATATTTTGCAGGCAAGGAGAGTGAGCTCTAAAATAATTGAGTAAACCAGATCAGGTTTGTACCAGAAAGAACCTCTGATTCCAAATATTGTATCTTCTGTTTTCACATATGGGAGAGATATTTTGGAAGTAGAAGTGACAATATACAGAAACTGATTGGATATGGGTAGATTTAGAAAGAGTCAGAGGTAATTTGGAGACACTAGAAAAGTACAGGATTTTAATATAAATAGTCTGGTTTTTATACTGACTTAAAATTTTTGGAACTCTATAATTAATAATTTTGTACAACCACAGTTTGCTTTGTGCATCTTTGGTTTAACACAATGACTAAAGCAAATCATAAATTTTTAAACAGTGTGGTGCTGTGGTGGGAAAATCATCTCATTTGCTTACTTTTCTTGAAATCTTTTTGTTGTTTATTGAATACATTTTTTAATACATACACACCCCAGTACAGTATATTGTCTGTGTTGTAATCTTGCAATTTCCCTTGAATCCATTTGGCTGTGATCCATGACCTCAAGCCAATTTTTCAGAGATCTGAGAAATAAGAACAAGTGGTACCAAAAGCTACATAATCACTCAACATTGGTAATAATGTTCTCTTTTACCAGAAAAAAAGTTGGAATCAAGTCATGGAATAAGCAGCTAGTCTTTGTACTCATCTTTCTCATAAATTAAAAATCATTCTCTTAAAATATATAATATTGTGCAAGGAAACTCTAGATACTCTCAAAATGTATGCTTCAAAAAAATTTTTTTTCAAAATTTCACTTTATAGTGCATTGTTTCTCCTCTTCATTTCCCCATCAAAAATTTAAATGCCTATATTTTTGCAAAATAAATATTTTCAAGAAATCTATAATATTTGAGAAAGAAGACAATGAAAGGGAACTGAAGGACTATGGTAGAAATTAGAGGCTTCTATACCAAATAATAAAAGGGGTATTTAAGTGGAGAGTACTGATGAAGAAAGATATCGAGTAAGGCTTTGAAACTATAGTGAGGGGCAAATAGGTGGTACCGCATATAGAGAACCAGTTTCCTTAAAGTTGACATGTAGATTTGGGCAACTAACTGGCAAAGTGGGTAGAGCATTGGCCTTGAGTTCAAATCCAACCACAGACACTTGACATTAACTAGTTATGTGATGCTGAGCAAGTCACTTAACCCTGATTGCCTTCCCAAAAAAAAAAAAAATAGAAAGAAAAAGAAACTTTATAGAGTCCAGTGGTGAGAGAACCAGACTTCTGGTCAGTATAATACATTCTAGATTCTACCTAGGACACATAAAGTTTTTGTTGTCCTGAGCAAACTACAATGCTTCTTACTCTCCAAGAAGATCCTTTGATTTTAATGTATAGAACAATTGATGATTTACTTTGGTAAAAGTTTTCTTTACCAATGTAAACAAACAAAGATCATTTTTTGAAGGAGGTCACAGTTCTACATCTAGCCTGCCAGAAGTTAACTAAGAACTTGCAAATCTTTCATCTCTGTCTCTGTTTCCTCCTGGAATAACCCTCTACACCAGTGAATAAAGTTTTAGAAAAGTCAAGTAGACACATGAATTACTACAATGAAGAAATTACTATAATGAAGGGAGAGCAATAAGTGGTGAAGGAACAAGAAAGGTGGGGGGGTAAAACATAGCAATGGGAAATAATATCTAAGTTATAGCAAAGGATAAAGCCAAGTATATTTATAAATATCACTGTGGAGTTCAGATACCTTATGCCAAATCCTGGGAAGGGGGAAGGGGGGGTGTTCTTATTTGGAGGTAAGGGGACTGGAACATATTATTGACAGGAAGAAAGAAATAAAAATGTGGGGTGAGCAAAAAGAAGTCTTTAAGTTGAAACTTCTGGAAAAACTCAACTTGCTAGGACTCACCAGTGATATCCCACCATATCCTAATACTATAGGAAAGTCCATTTTAGGAGAGAATAAGGTCTTTGCAATGTCTTCCTTCCTCATCCCCACCAAAAGGTCGGCTGCCTAAGTGCTTGCAGAATAACTATGTGTAATTGTGTATCCAGTAGTACAATCAATGATGCACTTGTTCAGAGAGCACATGCGTGTGATTGTCCAAAATTCTGGGCCAGCTAACCCAAGTGAGATTCACTTGAACAGATCATAATTATCTTGGCAGCTGGACAGACAAAAGCAGAGTGACGCATGAGCTAGCTTAAGAAAATTGCTAAGCCTCCCCTGACTGCTTGTTACATTACTCTTAAATGTTTCTAAATAGGTCAGCTAAAATAGCATCATGTGACTCAGGAAGTTGGAAGACCAGAACTGCCTCTTGCTTGCAGCAAAGGTGAACACTTCCTTTAAATGACTTTGCTTTAGTACTTTAATTTCTCCATCTCCTGGCTGAGGGTAATGAGGCTTTGGGGGTTTGGTAGTGGTCAGCATTCTCACAAATTCCCATTTCATTCTGGCACTATGACAACCATGGGGCCTTTCCAGGTGGTTTCTGGCACTACCCACATTGCTGGTCACACAATGTATTTTGCCTTGGAGACTGAAGGAAAAATAACAATGATCCCATCCATTCTGAGTGCCTCTACTTTCACTCAAGCAAAATTGGTGAGCCAAAGAATTGAGTCCTTCAGATTCTTGGGACTGGGGCTTGGGATAAAGTCCATTGTCCATAATCACCTAGATTCCCACTCTAAAATATTCCACCTTGGAGATTATCCTGGAAGTGGCATTAGGTAATACATGATCACTGAGGGAAGAACTAATGAGAGAAGTGGACTCATTAATGTGGTTTCTACAAAAATGGAGGGGCAAGATCAGTCACAACACTTTTGAACTTCAATTGGAAGAAATATCAGAAATGATGATTAGGCTCAATAGACAGCCTTATGCTCATATACTATAGATTGTTCCATGTACTAGCAACAGTCCTAAGCATAGAAATATATAGGTAGGGAATAAATTTTTTTTTAGGTTAAGCAAGCCTAGTCCATGGGAAAAAAATCCAGGATGATGACTTTATGATCAATTAAGAGGAAATTAAAAATGAAATTAAAGAGCAATGCTTTGCAACATTAGAAAACTTGCTTTTGTAACCTTTGATCTTTTTCAATTAAATAAAAACTTTGCTAACAGTTGGTCAACTTTCTCAAAGAAAAAGTTACTCGTGTAATGTCCTATAGAAGCACAATTCTTAACAGCATTTCTGATTAATGTTTTAAAACTTATCCTTTGTCTTGTCTGTCCTCTCTTCCAAAACCACTGGGGCAGCTAAGGTTAGATGGTAGCCTGGAGTCAAGTAGTCACTGTTCTGTGACCCTGGGCCAATATTTTTATTGCTCAGTTTCCTCAACTATAAAACTGGAATAATAATAGTACCTACTTTGCCAGGCTGTTGTGAGGATAGCTTTTCTGTAAAGCACATAGTAGGCACTTGATATAGTTTTGTTCCCTCCCTCTCTCCTATCAGCTCTTCCTTTTTTCCTTCCCTTCATAGTCTGCTTACCTAGGGCAACTAGGTTGTGCAATAGATAGATCACCAGTCCTGGATTCAGGAGGTTGGGAATTTGAATTCAGCCTCAGACATTTGATACTGACAGTCTTTGTGACCCTGAGAAAGTCTCTTAACTCATATCCAGGGACATTTTCAGTCATTCTGATTCATAGCTGGCCCCTGGATCCAGATGAGTGGTGACCTGGCACAGTATCCCCTCACTCAAATCCAATTCACCTACTTGTAATGGCATCATCTTCTTGATATCATGGTCTTCTTCCAGAATGAAAGATAAACATCATATCATCATCAGGTGAGTTCCATCATCACCTACAGTGGTTAAGGCCCTGTGCTTACTATTAAGTGGCATAAGAACATATTGCATTATTGTGAGCAAAACAATTTGCGTATGGGTTTTTCTTGTTGCCTTTTCTGAAATCAAGTAAGCCTCTCACCTTATTCCCTCTATATAGGGCAGAATCTGTTAAGCGTAGAAAGAATCTTGATGTAGCTGTGATTTAGTAAACAGGTGTCAAAACAAGCATTTAAAATGAATATTGAGAAGATGTTGTCTTTACTCTTATCCCCATCCAAACTAAAGAAGAAAGATTATCAATCCTAGGATGGAGCCTTGAGAGGCAATCACAGTTAAAGGGTTTTAGTTGTCCAGTGCAGCAGTGAAGGAGACTCAGGTGTTCTTAAACAACTGGTACTAGAACCAAAAGAGGAATGTTAAAAAAAAAAAAAGCACAGAAGAGAGAGAGTAGAAACAAAAAGAAGGGATGGTCACCAATGTCAAATGTGGCAGATAAAAGAGTATCAGATTTAGCAATTCAGATAACTGGTAACTTTGGATAGTACAGCTTTAGTGGAGTGGTGAGGTCAGAAGTCAGATGACCTAGGGTTGAGGCGAGAATGAGAAAAGAGATAATAGAACTAGTAAGTGTAGAAACTTTTTTTTCCTTTAAAAAAAACACTGAGAAATAAAGGAAAGATATAGGATAATAACTTGATGGAATGGTAAGGTCTAGTGCAAAAGTTGTTTGTTTTTGTTTTTTAAAGAGTAGGGTAGGAGGCAAATTTGAAAGCAGATGGCTAGAATCTGGTAAATAGAAAGAGACTGAAGTTTAAAGAAAAATAGAAGAATTGAGGTTTGATATGTTGTAGAATATAGGAGGAAATGCAAATCAAAACATACATTGGAGCAAGAGGAGAAGAGTCCCCTTAGGGACTAAAAGAAAGGAGGGGAGAATATGGATAATTTGATGACTTTTTGAGACATAGAGAAAGGGAGAAGAGATCTCAATTTTCTAGTAAAGAAAGAGGTAGGTCTTTAAGTAAGACAAAAAAGGGAAGTTATAAAAGGTTTAAAAAGAGGAGGGTTTGGAAAAGCTTTTTATGAGAAGCCAGACAGGGAATGTTTTAATCAATCAATCCTTCCTTTCACTACTTCTGGAACATATGGTTCCTATTTACAGTCTTCACCTCTCTCCTATTCTTTTCTGAACTCTGTCTCCACAATTTAACTATGATTCCTTTACAGAAAGTCACTAATAACCATCAAATTACAAATATTGCTGGCCTTTTCTAAGCACTTTTCCTCTTGACTTCTCTGCTTTGTTGGACACACCTAGTTTTAATTATTTTTTTCTCTTTTGTTTGGTTCCTATGACATAACACTATCCTAGTTCTTCTGAATCCAACAACTTTTTACTTAATTTGTTTATGAAAGGCAGCTGCATTGGTAAAAGAAGTTCCCTCAAACCAAATAAATCACCTTCTCCTTATCCCTACATTCAAAGCATTATGGTAGGCAATAAACATGCAAAGAAACAGATAACTTAATGAGCTTACATTTGGGGAAGGGCCTTGGGGGAAAGAGGGATAAATCATCTTGTTCTTTTGTTTCAGTCTTCTCTGACTCTTCATGTGCTTATTTAGGGTTTTCTTGGCAGAGATACCAGAGTGGTTTACCATTTCCTTCTCCAACTGATTTTACTGAAGAGAAACTGTGATAAACAGGGTTAATTGACTTGCCCAGGGTCATACAGCTAGTTAGCAGCTAAAGTTGGATTGGAAGTCTAGAAAGAGTTTTCCTGATTTCAGACCTGGTACTCTATCCACTATGCTACTGGCTGCCCCAAATCATGAATAAAGATAATTCAATATGAATAATAATAATATTTATCTAGTACTTCAAGATT
Organism: Macrotis lagotis; assembly: GCF_037893015.1. NCBI lineage: Eukaryota > Metazoa > Chordata > Mammalia > Peramelemorphia > Peramelidae > Macrotis > Macrotis lagotis. The sequence continues at coordinate 401,929,505 of NC_133666.1, forward strand.
TGAAAAGTTCTTTATGAATACTACCTTTTTTGATTTTCGTGAACATCAGACCTGTGCAATATTATTCCCAATTTGCAGATGTTATAAATGGCTTGAGAATACTTAGTCCAGAGTGATTAAAATGGTTTTTATTAAGATATCTTAACAAAATGACACACACCTCTCTCATGGTGGGAGAGAGGGGCAGGGAAAGCCCAACATACAAGCTCTTTTATGCACTTTGAAAGACTTTGTTCCTGCCCCATTCATGCCAATCATAGGCTGGGGTCACAAATCTAATTAATACATTGGTTCCTCTATATTTCCCCACCCTGCTCATTATACTAATGAGCAAGAACAGATCTCTTTGAGCTTGTGAACAGGAGAAGGTCAGGACTAGGTTACTCTTTCTTGACCAGTTAAGGACTAGTTTCTTCTAATCTAGTTTGTTATCTTTGGAATGAGATTAGGAGAACTCTCCTAGTTTTGTGATTGACTGGGGCCATTTCCCCTTTCTAATGTATTTCAAAGGGGTCCCCCTCCACACCCTGTGAAGACCAACCACACCCTTCATTCCTCATACAGAAAAGAAAAATTGAAGTTAATAAAAGATAAGTGACTTGTCCAAGGTCACATAACTAGTAAGAAAGAGTCTGGGATATTAGTGAACCCAGTTCTTTCTAAAACCAAGTCCAGATCTCTAGCCACCTCTCCATCTAGCACCAAGAATTTACAAAACAATACGAAGAAATTTTAAGAGGGAAAAAAAGATTTTGTCTAGGAGGCAACACTTGAATTTTCTCAGACTCACACTTGGGATTCTAAGAGGTGGAGTTGAGGAGAGAGTGTATTCCAAACACAGAGAAGACAAAGACATGGGAGTCAGAATTTCAGGCCTATGGAATAACTATTAGAGCTGTTTTATTGGAATGAAGAATAAATAAAGGGATGTAAGATGAACTAAGAATTTATCAAAGGGAGTAATTAGGTAATGCAGTGGATTGAGCACCACCAGTTTTTGATTGCCTTGCCAAACAGAAAAAAATATCAATGAATAAACGTTAAATATTTACCATCTTCTAAATACTATGCTAAGAACTAGGAATTCAAATATAAAGAGTTAGTCTCATTGTTTTACAATGTGTGAGAAAACAACAAAAGGGGAATGGTAACCTGGCAAGAGTGATGTAACAGGACAATGAGAGAAGTAAAAGACAATTCAAATGTTGTGCCTTTTCCAGAAACAATGGAAGATTTTATTCTATCATTGTTCCCAGAACAAGACATTAAAAGGAATAAAGATGAGGTATACAATAGGGTGTAATCAGAAAATGACAAGGTCAGAGAACTAAACTGATAGGGTTCCAATTAATGAGAACCCAATATTTTGATCTGCTCTGAGTCCCTTGAGTTACCTTGCTCTCCTTGTTAAAAACTCCAAAACTTTAAATGGATAATTACATCCCCAGCTTTATCAGCATCTTTTGTCTCTGGGCTACTTAGGGCTACTTTTATCCTTTTTTCATTACTTAAGGTCCCAGAACAACTTAAGACTCTCCTTGTCCTTATGATTTTTTTTTTAAGTTTTGCAAGGCAAAGGGATTAAGTGTCTTGCCCAAAGCCACACAGCTAGGTAATTATTAAGTGTCTGAGGTCAGATATGAACTCAGGTACCCCTGATTCCAGGGCCAGTGCTCTATCCACTGCGCCATCTAGCTACCCCATGTCCTTATGATTTTATTTCCTTTTATCAGCACATTATTCACCCAGAATTCTAGTTAGAAATCTATAAACCTTCCCTTTTAGAAGGGTAGGTGGGAACCAAACCATGAGGGCTTTAAATAACAGGTTAAGGATTTAAATTTTTGGATCTTCCATGCAATTGAGAACTACTGAAGATTTCTGAATTTGGTTGTGAAATACTGAGATGTATTTTAAGAATACTAGTTTGTCAGCTAGGTGGAGAATGGATTGGAAAGCAAGATAGAATGCTGCAATAGTCCAGGGTGAGAAACAATGATGGTCTGAACTAGAGTGAAGGATTTGAAAAGAGAATAGTATGGAGGATCTTCTTTCTTACATTGATGCCCTCTTAGAAATTGTTCATTTTCTGATTAATTACATCATACTACTCAGTTTCTTTTCCAATCATTTCTTTTTTTCCCCAATACGACTAGAAAGATTGATGGATTTTAAGTCAAAGAATTGGATTCCAGTTCTCTCTCTGCTGTTTAACATCTATGTGACCTTGGAAAAAGTCACTCTGGGCCTCAATTTCCTTGTCTATAAAATTAAGGAATTAGACTAAATAATCTCTTTTGACATTTATGACTGTTAATTCACCAAAATACTTTTTTTCTTTCAATTCTTAATTGTAGGCATTCTGCAAACTTTCATACTTAACTGTCTATCCTTTTTTTTCCTATCTTCATTTCTTAGAAAGTTTATTTATTCTTGCATCTTCAATGACTTACAGTTTAAATCTCTAGCCCTAAAACCTCATTCTTTAGGTATTCTAATGTATCTACAAGTCCTGCCATATCTGAAATTCAATTTATCTAAAATCATTTCATCATTTCCCCTCCCTGATTCATTTTCCAGCTTTCCTATCTTTGTCAATAGCACCATCATATCCAAGCATCCAGTCTAGAAGAGTTGGAGACCTCTCTGACTTCGTCTCATTATTACTGTTGATGTGTTTTGGTGTAGGTTGTCTGAGAAAAAATTCAAGAGATGCAGCCTTTTTCCCAGGCAAGTACTCATTTTACTGAGCATTGTAAATTGCATAGTGGGCTGAGAACTGGAAGATGCTCTATGAGAAATCTGACACATACTCATTTATATAGGGTGGAACAAAAGGAAGTAGAGAGAAAAAAAGACTTCTCAGATAATCAAGTCTGTTGCCCAAACAATGTATGGCCTCAATGAGGATGGTTATACTTATATTTAAGTTACAAATAGGTTTGTTAAGGAGGATTTTTAGATGTCAAAAGAGACCCCAGGTGAATTATGTTGATAGAGAGGCAGTTAGGAAAAGGTAAGGCTTGTAAATTTTCTAACTAGAATTCTGTGTGGACAATGTGCTGATAAAAGGAAATAAAGTCATAAGGACAAGGAGAGTTTTAATTTGGACTGGTACCTTAAATAACAAAAAAGGGAAAAGTGGCCTTAAACAGACCAGAGACAAAAGATGCTGAAAAGGAAAGGGATGTAATTATCAAACTAAAGTCAAAATTTTGGAGTTTTAAGTAAGGAGAGTAAGGTAACTTAAGGGACTCAGCAGATCAAAATGTTAGGGGGTTCATTAACTGGTACACCATTAGTTTCAGGCATGTCTGACTGTTCATGATCCCATTTGGGGTTTTCTTGGCAAAAATATTGAAATAGTTTACCATTTCCTTCTCCAGTTTATTTTACATATAAGAAATTGAAGTAAACTGGGTTAAGTGACTTGCCCAGGGTGATACAGCTTACATATTCTGAGGTAAGATTTGAATTCAGGTAGATGAGCCTTCCTGAGTCCAGGTCTAACACTATCCACCTGTGCCATCTAACTGGTCCTTCTCCTTACCTCTCATTAACTGTCACTTAACATGTATTTTCTTTTGAAATGACTCATGTTTTCTCTTTCTTTTTTCCTTCCCACTGCTGTCACTGTAGGTTTTTTTAAAAAATCTATTTTCCTTTATTCCTTCTTTTCTCCAAGTCATACTAGTCTAAGATTCATCCTTCTAAAATACTAAAATATTCATGTTCATGTTGTTATATTGACTTTATAAACTTGTGGTCATGAGTTCAAATCTCTTTGGTGTCAAATGCAGCAGAATCTTGCCCTTAGATAAATAGAAGTTTCTTGAAACCAGAGGTTATGATCTTTTGTGTTTCTATCTCAAATCTAATACTCAAATGGATCTGTGAGTTCATCAATTTAACTATTCACTCCAACGAAACAGATAATAAGCCAACAGGGGTTCTCATCCATTCATTGATTTTGGGGCCTTGGGTAATTCACCTTATCTTTAGGGAATGATTACTTTCTCTGAAAGAGTTGAACTTGATAATATCTATCTGAGCTTCCAGAATTTTTGGATGCAATTGATAATGTACAATTGTAATCAACAGACATTGGCAACTCATTGACCATGATATGAGAATGAAGAATTAAAAATGGTACAAAGAAATTAGAGATTTAGGGAATATCACTTTAATTCTTCTTCCTGTAAAATAAGAGACTTTGATTATGAATATAAGGTTATAACATGAGAGTTCTAGAGCTGGAAGGGACTTCAAGTGCCATCTAGTCTCGTTTATTACTAAAGCAATTCAAAATTCACTCATTAGATAGTGCTTTCAGTCTAAATCTTAATCAGGCTATGGAATAGAAGACCTGGTTTTGTTTTGTTTTGATTTTTTACCAATACTCATGTATCTGATCTGTCCACTGAAAGAGTTGAAAACTTTCAAGGAGATTCAGAAAACATTTCAATGATCAGAATAAATTCTTTGAATAGGTTTTTCTTTCATTAAGCACACATTTATCACGTTTTTCAATTCTCCCTAGAGAAAAAAAAACCTCCAGCTCTTAAAGACAATTTGGAAGACAAGGTAGACTATCTAAATTTTTTTCCAACTACCCCCTTATTCCCACTCTCACACTTCATTTAATAACTAAATTTTGAGCTAAAATATTATATACTGCTCTCTTCCTGTGGGAGATGATTTCATTCTTCGTCTGACTCATGATCTATATAGAGAGATGACTTGATTATTTTTTTTGCTAGAATCCTGTGTTTGGGAACAAAAAGTCAATAAATGTAAAAAGTATTAGTTCAATTCCTTAAATTCTTTTTAAAATGGTTATTGGTCTATGAAAAAAATTTATAATGAAATTTATCAATTTATGTAAGTATTTAGAATGAAATATAATTGAAGAACTAGGGGCCCAGGTAGGATAAGTGACTTGTTCAAAGTTACATAGATAGCAAGTATCAGAGGCAGGATTTAAACTTGGGCTCTCTTCCAGACCAAGTCATCCTTCTATTGCACCAAGCTGATACAAATATACATATTTCATGGAATCATACATGTGAAGTTGAAAGGGATCTTAATGCTCATTTAATCCAACCTACTTATTTTGCAGATAATGAACCTGAGGTAAGAGAAGTAATGTGACTTGTCCAAGCACACATAGGTACCAAGAAATTTGAACCCAAGTGTTCCATATACAAATGCAATATGATTTCCATTTCACTAAAGGCAAATAAATTTCTTCATATTAAATACTATTCCACATGAGAGTTTTCTTAGAATCTTCCTTAAAGTTTTCATCTCATTCAGTGGCTAGGTCAGACCTATAAGTACAAACAAAAATCCCAGAGTCATCAATTCCACAGCCCTGATTAAGATTGTGATCTGTCAGGCTAAAGTTTTCTTATTTGGACTGAAAGCACTATCTAATGAATGAATTGTGAGTTGCTTGAGTAATGAAGGCATCATGAAAATGACTGCACCTGCTAGAGTGGATTTCTGCCAGACAAAGAAGAGTTGTACAGCTGACCTTTTGACCAATCTACTAGACAAAAGTTAAATATTATTTTCTTTTTTTCTCTCCTGGTGGAAGATGTTATTTTTTTGCTGCTTTATTATTTTTAATAAGAATATTTATTAAAAGCAACTTAGATAAGAGGAAAATGATTGATTAAGTAAATACTTGAAAGGAAACTAGTTTGAGACATGTCTTGGACTAGTTTTCTTATCCAATTTTCTCCCTTCTCCAAAAAGTATTGCTTCTGTAAATGATGAATCAAAAATTCCAAGCTGCCCTTATAAAAACCTGAAAGAATATTCCAAGTATTTCCAGCTGTCAATCTGACCCAGAAGGTCATGCCATTCTTTTGTTTTGTTTTTCTTTTAAGATTTTGAGACAATGTTTCTAGTACCTTGGCCTGATATCAAGAAAAGCAAAAATTGAAGAAAACCAAGTCTTTTTCAAAAAGGTAACATGAACAGGAGATAATAGAATTATAAAATCTTTGAATTATGACTTTAAGGGATGTCAGAGATAATTTATTCCACTCTCCCTTTCCCCCAAAAGTATGAACCCCCCTGTAATATCCCTGAGAGATGTTTACTTAGCCTCTGTTTGAACATTTTCAGGGACAGGGTTACCATTCCTTTGCTAGATAGTTCTAATTTATAATAAACACTTTTTTATTTCTATTGAGTCAAAATTTGCTCCTTTGTAACTCATTTTGAATGCTAGTTCTTCCATATGAAACAAAACAAAAATAGTATACTCCCTCCCTATGTGAAATCTTCAAATATTTCAAGATGGCTATTATGTAGATCCTTTCCTCATTCAGTCTTTTTTTCTTTTCTAAGTACTGCCTTTTCTCTCTCCACCATTCTTCATATAATTGTTCCCAGTTCTTTAAAATTTCTCATCATATTTTTGACCCCTAATTTGCTATTTTTTCTCTTTAAATATAGGAAATAGAAATGGACACAATACTCTAGATGTGGTCCAACCAGCACTAAGAACATTAAAACCTCCTTCACCTGAACACCACACTTCTATCAATCTGGATATAAATTGCATTAATTTATTTCTTGCTTTTCTGGCAATAAAATTTTGTTGTAATTGGTAGAGAAGGGAAGAAGTGCTACAGTTAAGTAGATGAAAAACAAGTTTCTGTCTAAAAGAACTGGTCTGAGTCAGGAAATTTGTATTATAGTCATAATTGGCTCATTTCAGCAGAAGGATGCAAGGTCAAGTCACTTAACTCCTCTAAGGACATAGTTTCCTCATTTATAAACAGAGAGTTGGATTAGATAAATGAGCTTAGATGATCTATTTTGAAAGTTGCAGAATTATTTTATAAAAGTGCAAATGTAGACTACTTCTGATTATGTTAGTCAACAAAAATGGGTAAATTAGCTGGACATTCCCTGAGTTGCTTTTAATATAACATAGTTGGTTATGAAGATGGTGTCTTTTATCCCTCTCACTTTTCATAGACCTCCCTTTATTGCCTGCAGTAAATTTTATTCATCAAAAATTGTATGCTATCCCCATTGATGAATAGTCAAAGAATATGAGCAGGCAGGTTTCAGATGAAGAAATTAAGGCTATCTATAGTCATATTTAAAATGGTCTAAATCATTGTTGCTTAGAAAAATGCAAATTAAAACAACCCTGAGCAAAGTACTCTATAACATTCATATACCCCAACTTGTGTAGCCATTCCCCAGTTGATGGGTATCCCTTCAAATTTTAATTTTTTTGCCACTACAAAAATAGTTACTATAAACATTTTTGAACATGTGGAATTTTTCCCATTTTTATGAATTCTTTTGAATATAGGACTAGTATTGGTATTATTGGGTCAAAGGATATGATCAGTTTTATTGTTCTTTGGGCAAAATTCTATATTGCTCTCCACAATGGTTGATCAATTCACAACTGCATCAACAAAGCATTAATGTCCCAGTCTTCCCACAACCTCTCCATCATTTCCACTTTTAGACCCCTTGGCTAATCTGATAGAGTGAGGTGGTACCTCATGGTTGTTTTAATTTATATTTCTCTGAATCTTTAAATTTGGAGCATTCTTTAATATGATTATATATTGTTTTAATTTCTTCATTTGAAAACGGCCTATTCATATCCTTTGACCATTTATCAACTGAAGAATGACTTGTAACTTTATGAATTTGATTAAATTCCCTATGTATTTTAGAAATAAAACATTTATCAGAATCTCAAAAAATATCAAAAAAGTTTTTTCACTGATGAAATTAATGCAGCCAAAATTAGATGGAAAACAGAAAGATGTGAAAATTGTTTCCCAGCTTTCTGTTTTCCTTCTAATCTTGGCTGCATTAATTTCATAAGTGCAAAAACTTTTTAATTTAATATTGTCAACATCATCAATTTTGCACTTTATAATATACTCTTTTTCTTGTTTGGTCATAAATTTCTCCCTCCATAAATCTGATAAATAGAATATTTCTTGGTCTGTTAATTGGTCTATAATATTGCCCTTTATATCTAAATCCTGTGCCCATTTTGATCTTATTTTGATATAGGGTGTGAGATGTGGGTCTATGTCTAGTTTTAGTCTTACTGTTTTCCAGTTTTCCTAGCAATTTTTGTCAAATAGTGAGTTCTTATCCCAGAAGCTAATGTCTTTGGATTTGTCAAACAATGGATTACTGTGGTCGTTTACTGCTGCATCCTTTGTACCAATTCTAATCTACTGTTTCATTACTCTATTTCTTAACTAGTACCAGGCAATTTTGCGGACTACCACTTTATAGATCTGGTACAGCAAGGCTACCTTCCTTTGCATTTTTTTCATCCATTCCCTTTATATTCTTGATCTTTTGTTGCTCCCAATGAATTTTGTTACTATTTTTTTCTAGCTCTGTAAAATAGATTTTGGGTAGTTTGATTGGCATGGCACTGAATAAGTATTTTAATTTGGGTAGAATTGGCATTTTTATTATATTAGCTCAACTTAACAATTTTTCCAATTGTTTAAATCTGATTTTATTGGTGTGAAAAATGTTTTGTAATTCTGTTTGTACAGTTTCTAGATTCATCTTGGGAGGTGGATTCCCAAGTATTCCATTTTGGTTACAGTTAACTTAACTGGAATTTCCTTTTCACCATCTTGCCTTGGGCTTTTTTGTACATATATAGAAATGCCAATGATTTATGATGGTGTATTTTATATCATGGTTCTCTGCTGATGTTGTTAATTATTTTCAGTAGTTTGTCAGTTAATTTTTTAGTGTTGTCTAAGTGTACCATCATATCATCTGCAAAGAGTGAAAGTTTTGCTTCCTCATTGCCAATTCTAATTTCTTCAATTTATTTTTCTTCTCTTATTGCTAAAGCTATCATTTCTAATGAATATTGAACAGTAGTGGTGAAAATGGGCATTTTTGTTTCACCCCTGAGCTTATTAAAAATGCTCCTAATTTAACCCCATTAGATATAATGTTGGCTGATAGTTTTAGATAGATACAGCCTATTATTTTAAGGAAAAACTCCATTAATTCTTGTCTCCACTCATAAATCATAACTACAAAATGTATAACATTTTAATATTTTTAAAGCATTTTGCAGTTATCTCATTTTATCCTGACATCCATCTTGGAAGATATGTATTATCATCATCATCATCATTATCATTATTATCATCATTATTATTATTATCCTATTTTACTGGTGAGAAAACTGAGGCAGATAAAATGAAGTGACTTGGGCAGGGTTATACAACTAACAGATGAGGCAGAATTTTAACTCCAGTATTCCTGACTCCATCACAGTTTCTCAAATATTCAATCTTCAGTAGAAAAGGAAAAGGATCCTTGGGAAACTCACCAGGGGTTTCAGTTTTCATGATAATTACTCAAGGATCAGCTTCTCCTGCTTGAATTCTTGTGACCTGGTCTCCCTTAAGAGTTGTGCCCTTCTATTGCCATCAGTTCTGCCTAGGGTGGCATTTGGGCACCTGTGTTCCCTTCCATTCCATCTCTGCTTCTGAAATGGCAGTCTTCCATACTTTTTACTTCAAATGTTGATGCTTGTTGCTTCTTTACAAGGCTGCTGTGTTTACTGAGGACTGAAAGCTCTTCAGCATTATTGGTTCCTTTGCTGCTATTGATACTGCTCTTTGTGGGAAGAGTGCACAAACATTCTTTAAGAGGGAGCATGCCAGGACCAACATGCCTTAGAGTTAGTCAACACAGTCTCTCTCTCTCTCTCTCTCTCTCTCTCTCTCTCTCTCTCTCTCTCTCTCTCTCGGTAGACAGAACTCTTGTGCCTGGGGGAAGGCTCACAAATCAGCTCCTTCAAAAACTGTAAGACTTTCAGATGTTCTTCATCATGGAAGGTCCCCAACCTTTGCTATTGAGTGACTTAGGACAATAGAACTCCATGAATCTTCCCTCTATGGCCTCCATCTGACAGAATGAAGGTATCACATCAATTCAAATCTTTCTGAGACTGGGGATAAACACTTGTGCCTAATTTCATATGTGCTTTTAATTTAGCACAATGGAGAGAGTGCTTGTTTTATAGTAAGAAAATTTGAATTGAAATCATCACTTTTCTTCTCTCTCTCCCTATGAAACCTCGGGCAAATCATTTAAATACTTTGGGCGTCCATTTCTTCATATGTCACCTGAAGTTGTTGGTTATGTGACCTCTAGGATAACTTTGAACTGCAGATCTATGATGCTATAATTCCCAGGAACTTTGTTGTGTTCAGTCATTTCAATTGTGTCAAACTCTCAGTGATCTCATTTGATTTTTTTTGTCAATGATACCACCATTTTCTTCTGCCCCTCATTTTTCAGACAAGGAGCCTTAGGGGTTCAGTGACTTGTCTAGGGTTACATGGCTAATGACTGTCTGAAGCCAGATTTGAGCTCAGATGAGTCTTCCTGATTCCAAGCCTGCTATTCTATTCACTGCACCACCTTGCTGCCCTTAGGAACTAGTCATTTTTTTTGGATAATCAACAATACAACAACAAACCCAGAAACCCTAGAAGTGACAGAAAAAAAGCTTTTGACCTCTTGGCCCCCACCAATAATATCCTTGTCTTGTTCAGATTTTCCTCTAACTAAAAAGAAGATGCCAAATAGCACCTCACTCTTCTTCTCAAAGTGACATAAAACTAAAAATAATAAGGGGCCTTAAAGATCATTCAGTTTAACCTTGTAATTTTATTCATGCAGAAACAAAGACAAGAAGAAATTCACTAATTTGTATAAAGTCTTATGTATGATCAGAACTAGATCTTCTGAATTCTAGTTACAGCAGTGATTTGGTCTAGTTTTTGCATTAGCAGGAAATAGTCACACCTTTTGATAATTATAAATACACTAAATTTCTGGGGTATGAGATCTGTATATTATCTTACTCCACTATAAATAATTCAGCTTTCTTTAGGCTGCTTGCTGCTAGTCAAGCATTTTCCTTTCTAAAGCATCATGGATGCAAAAACATTATATGTGAATATTTTAACAAAAATTTCAACAAGTCTTTGTTGACCTTATCAGTAAGTAAATCAGTAACTGTTATATAAGGATTTTATTGTGGATACATTTCAAATGAATTTTGAAGTTGATGGCTGTCCAGTAGAGTTCTGGATCTTGAAAACTAGTAAAATCTGAGTTCTGTTGGACTGTCATCAAGTTCAAGTCATTTGAAATGTATCTAAAATTCAGGCAAAATATATGTGTAAACACACATGTACTCACATATGCTCATTTATTGATTTATAGGTGACACAATAGCACTTGAGTTTTGTGTAATTGTGTAATCTGTGTTTCTATAACTATATACACATATAATAAATATATTTATTTATACTTAGCTAAAATCATTATGACCTTTCTTAGAAGCAGCATTAGTGATTATTTAATCCATTTTCTTCATTTCAAAGAAAAAGAAACAGTATCAAGGGAGCAACTATGTAAATGGAAAAGGCATTCAACTTGAGTCTCAAACTTGGATCCACCATAAATTATCCATGTGGGCTTTGTCAAATCTTCTAATTCCTGGAGGGCTCAATTTCCTTATCTGTCAAATGAAGATGGTAGGCTAGATCATATCTGGCAAAGTATAGTTTCTTGAGTGGGATTTGAACCTCCTTAAAGTGTTACTGGCAATTTTAAAAATACAGTAGGACACAGATAATGTTAATATATGGTTTTCTAAGTCAATATGGGGTCCAAGGGAATCCTTATGGATTCCCTTATGGCCTTGATTTCTATTTGAGTCTAATATCATGGGGCTAAATGACTTCTAAAGACCTGTTCACTCCTAAATTTTTGATCTGTAAATAAAGTATGTTGCCCTAAGGTCACACACATATCAATAATGGAAGTCTTAAGTCTATAAAACATGTTTTCTGACTCTGAGTCCATAGCTTTTCCCTTCCTTTACATTTATTGCTTGCCCTTTTGGAGGCAACATTAAGAAGGAAAAAATGATAGCATATTGTTCACCATCACATCATGGCTTAGAAGATAGAGAACTGAAAAGGAGTTAAGAGACCAAATAACCTAATCACCTCTCTTTACAGATCAGGAAACTGAGTCACTGAGAGGTTAAGTGATTTTTGTTTGTGTTTTGGGTGTAGAGCTGGAATGTGAATGCAGGTCATCTGAAGAGTACAGTTCCTGTTCTCTTTCTAATACATCACATTTTCTTTATAGAGAAAAGATAATGTAATCTTTGGAACCAAGGAGTAAAAAAAAATGCAAGGTCTTTATCCAAGGATTTGTTAACTGATGAAAATTTTTTTTAAAATATGGTTAAAAACTATCAACAACAAAATAATAAATGCTGACACCCTCCCAAACTAAAGTAAATCAGAACTTAAATTTTTTTCAATCCCCCAAATCTTTAGGTAACTTTATTTCTGTAAAATGCGATGTCATTTAGTGGCTTAAGACCAGAAGCATATTATCTAAACAATTTAAGATCAACCATTGGTGTGGTATTTCCATTTCATCAAGCCAACATCAGAAAGTACTAGAAACCTCCTGGGATTTCTAGGTCCTTTCTCAGGCCAACAAGAATTGTTTTGATAAGTCTCAGATAAGTATGTGAGCCCTGAGTTGCCAATCTAAGCCAAACTATCTTTAGCTTTTTGCCCACTGTTAATCTTAACCTTCTGCTATTGGGAATCAGTATTTCCCAGTTCAAATAGGAGGGTTTTCCTGTTAATCACAGTCACTTACAACAGTGAAATCATAAAATATTAGTCATAAAAAATCCTTGTAAATAAAATTTTGTTGCTGAATTTTAAAAATATAGGCAACTTTTTAAGGGGTTGAAAAATTTTGCAGTTGAATTTATATATCTAATAATCATGCCCAAGATAAATATTGCTTGACATTAATAATTTTTGTTACAATAAAAGTTGAGCATTTGATGAAACAATATCTTTTTTCTTCACAAATTATCTTGTCTCAATGAAATATAAAAATGTTCCCTCAAGTCTTTAATAAATTAAAAACAAGCTTAATGGAGGTCTCTGGGAGTGACTAATTTATCACTTAATCTTACTACAAAGGTTCAATTACTTTAAACTGATTCATTGTAGAGGGTTTGTTATTTGTCCAGAAAAGCAATGTCTGCTGGCATATTATCCTATACATGTAGAAATAATATTTCAATAGGAACTGCTAGCATTCCAACATTTTCTAGTTGTCATTAGTACCAATATGATCCAAATTGGTCTGTATCATGAATGTGTCATAAAATGCAAAACGTCAATAGAGGTGGAAAGAGGAGGAAATGGAGACTGATGGACCTGTTCCATACTGCTCGTCGACATTATATCACAACAGTCTAGGGATATGAGGGGTATACTTTTTCAATATGGTAATTTTAGTGAGTTGTGATGCTTCTTGAGATTCAGGAGATATTGGCAATCTTGTTGTACTACATACAGGTGTGACCCCAGAGAATGATAGGAAACTCTAGCTTTGTGCTTCAATCCTATATTAAATCCTTCTCCTATTTTACTGGGGTATGTGAGATTTATGGTAAGATGTTGAATCTCCAGGTTTACTCACAGTTTAGGATCTCAAAGAGTCAGAGGAAATGAACTACAACCTGAAAACAGGATTTGTCTTGGGGATTAGAATTGGGAACTGATATAAATATTACATTCTATGACATATATATGTAATACTCTGATTTAATTATGTTTTTTTTCTAACCTATTCAAACCATTTGTTTAACCAGGAATTTGAAGTTAGCTACCTATAACTACAATAACATGGTTGTCTTCAATCAAGGAGAGCTATCAACCAGCCGGCTAGTCAATTGTGATATAAAGAATCATTCATTGAAATTGGATTTAGGACCTTGGACACATCAGTAATGTATGTAGGTATGATATGTAGGGTATTCAGTCTTCTGAAAGACTCATATGTCAATGTATGATATGTATGGTAATCAGTGTTCTAAAATACCCATATGTCAACAGAAATACTTGTATTATCATGGAGAAGACCCTATCCTACTTGCTATTCCTTACATATAGAATATAGAATATAGAATACTCTTGTCAATGCCTCTATAGTGGTTCTCCTACCATAACATAATACTCTTCCTTATACTATCCCTCCTAATTTCTCTGGCTTTCTTCAAAATTCAAGCTCAAATTCCACCCAGTTCACTCCAGGTGGCTACTGACATCCACTCTATATGTCCTTCCCTTAACCGCATTAGAAGGTGAGCTCCTTCAGTGCTACGACTATCCTTTTCTTTCCTGATATCCTAGCACTTGAGGCAACTAGCACATAGAGATTGGTCTTGGAATCAGGAAGTTTCACCTTCTTGAGTTCAAATCTTTTTTTTTACATTTTTGCTAGGCAATGGGGTTAAGTGGCTTGCCCAAGGCCACACAGCTAGGTAATTATTGAGTGTCTGAGACTGGATTTGAACTCAGGTACTCCTGACTCCAGGACCGGTGCTCTATCCACTATGCCACCTAACCACCCCATTGAGTTCAAATCTTCTCTCAAAAATTTACTAGCTGTCACTTCACCTTATTTGCCTTAGTTTCTTCATTTGTAAAATTAGCTAGAAAAGGAAATGGCAAACCATTCCAGCACTTACCAAAATACCTGATTAGAGATTGTTGGACATCTGTCACTCCCACATATTAAGGGTAATTTTTCCCATCCTGGGACAACTGTCACCCCAGGAATCTGTTAAGTCCTTCAACTATTCCTCTTATTTCACCCCTTAGTTTCAACATTTTAAAAGAGGAAAAATAATCATACCACTCATCTTATGATGAGGATTAGGAGGATGTTTGTCCTTCAATTTGAACACTAGGACATCATTGAGAAGATCATATATGACTATTTCTGTGAAATTCTGCAAACTATAAATTTAACTCTACAAAATTTAGCATCTATTACTATTTTGTTACTTCTAATTCCAGGGTGACCAAAACAATGTGAGTTGGTTGTGATAAGGAAGTTAAGCATCATTTTATGGGGTCATGTAACAATGATACTTCTTCACAAATTATCTTTTCATTTGTTTCTGAGATTTTCAATACTTTCTGCCAAAAAATGTGAGAATCTCTCTAGAATATTTGTTTCCATACTGTTCATATAAAATCTAACAACCCATTATTTTGTTTGATCCATTCAATCAGTTAATTCTGTTTTAAAAATTATTATAGTGAATTGATCTATTCCCTATTCCATTCTCCTACCCCAACCTCCTCAATAAACTGAACAGCTACCAATCCAATCAGTATTAAAAATCATTCAGTTATTGTCATTAAACAACAAAATGAGATATTTTTTACAATCTCACAAAATAAAATAAAAAATGAAATAAGGATATGAAAGTGATTTTCTGTTACCCTCTTACTCTAATATAGAATCAATGTATTAGTGACTATATAAAATAAAATTCTTTCAGTCAATAACTATGACAATAACTATCATCTAGAATCTATTTTTGAATAAAGCCTATGAAATGCCTTTTCCCTTCCCTCAGGGAAAATATTATTTTAGCCTTATTTTTTCAAAGGGGAGACCTCATTCCACTAGGATTTCAAATACTCAGTACAGGTCTATCCAGAGTGATAGTACTTGCTTACTCTTTATTTCAGTGAAAAGGGGGTTAATATGGTTGTTCAGCTTTGCACATTTCAGAGAGAAACCTTGGCACATATTTCCTTGAGACTTGTGGAATGGTTTGATAAGGGTTGGCCTAGTTACAAATTGAAGTATTTGCCAAGACAATGGATAGCTCCATGTTTGCCTTGTATTGCAGACCTTTTTATGAACTTTCCTAACACCCAATATTTCATCTAAGCTTTGGAGATGAAAAAGAACTGGTCACTTGGGATGTGATCACTTTTGTTCACTGTTTATTCAACTGATTTTGAAGCTCATTTTGAAGGTTGGTCTGAGTCCATAGTTAGTACCTAGAAATCACATCATTTTGATGGTTTATTCAAATCATTGGCTAGTGTCCAATCAACACAGTGAATAAGACTGAAGAACTAACATTTTTCCTTCATTGATTTAATTGGATACACTTTCAGAGAGGTACCAATTCTGTGCCCTGTTAACTTTTTCTTGGAAAAATGAACAGGCTGGTATGTTGAGCTGAGTGTATTAGTGTTGCCAGCATTGTTACTCTTGTTATTTCAGTAAGGAAATGAGCCCCTCTTCCCACCCCATTAGAGGGGAAGCCTTCCAGGAATAACCAGAAAAAAAAAGTAAAAACAAGCCTAAGTGGATTACTGGTTTTTAAGTTTGCTTGGTAGAACACAGTAGATATCCCCCCCCCCTTCTGTGTATAGAATATACTGTACTTAGGCTTATATTGAGTTTGATATAAATGGAAAAATTGCTAAAAATTAGTATTATCCCAAAGTAGAATGAATCAAACCAGGAAATTATGAATTCTCTCTGTCTAGAAACCTTCAAGCAAGCAAAGGTTAGATGACCATTTTAGTAATTAGGGATTGGATGATTTCTGTGGTACTTTCAAATTCTGAGATTCTTTGCATAATTGAAAGTAGCAAAGTTCCTCTTCCTTTGTCACATGCAAAAATTAAAGTTCATTTTAAAGTCATTTAGAGAAGCTTTTTCAGCTTCCTTTTGTATGTTGGCTTCCACAATTGGAATTTAAGCTCCTGGAGGACAGGGGCTATCTTCTTTTTTTCTTATTTATATCACTAGGACTGAGCACAATGCCTTATGCAAACTGGTGTTTAATAAATGTTTGCTGAATTGAATTGAATTGAATTGAGTAGTAAGTAGAACTAAGACTTGACTCCAGGCCCTCTGACTTCTGGACTTGTTTTTCCCAAGTAAGTACTCATGAAAGCTGAATCATATAGCATTTTATCAAAGTCTAAACCTAATCACCACTAAGTGGCATAATGAATAAAGTAGTGGTCCTGGAGTCAGGAAGACCTGAGTTCAAATTCAGACTCAGATATTTATTAGCTATGTGGCCCTCAACAAATCATTTAACCTCTGTCTACTTCAGTTTCCTCAACTGAAAAACAGAGATAGTAATATTATCCATCTCTAAGGTTGTGAGAATCAAAAGAAATAATTTGTGAAGTTTTTTACACAGATTTCTTTCTTTTTTTCATTGTAAAAAGTATCCAGTATCATATGTTACAGATGGGAAATAAAGTTACATGTTAATGGATGAATATTATATCAAGATATCATGACACTTATATTCTAAGTTTGACCTTCCAGTACAGGCTAGTTAATTTCCATCCGATACATATCCTTTTCCAAACAGCAACCTGATCAGTTACCTCAAAAATGCAGACTCTTGGTCACATAAATATTAATCAATGGAATATAGATGGGTTACAAAATATATCCTGTAAAATATATGAGAGCTGGAAGAACTTTATTTGTATCTATATCATTATTACTGTAAAAAGTCACTCAGAGGAATGAATCTTTTCATCATGAACTAATAGTGTCATCAATTTATAAACCATAGACAATTGTCCTGTAGATTTTCACATGTACAACTCTTCAGTGATTCAAGTTATTAATTGGAAGATCACAAAATCATAGATACATGAGCCTGAATTCACAGTCCAACCTGCTCCTAACCAAGAATCATCTTTGCCACGTTGCTGACAAGTGTTCATCTTGCCTCTGCAGCTTTAATTATTGATGATTTTTTTACTGTCTTCTGAAAACGGCCCCTTGGTGACTTTGGTACATTAGTGCTAACTTTTACTATTGGATGCCAACTAAACAAAGACCAAGTTCATTTTCAATGTGATAATCCATAATATTTTTGGATTCATTTATCATTTCATTTTTTCTTTGAACTAATTATTCCTAGCTAATTCTAGCAAATTTTTCCATTAGGTATTTTGATTCTATTCTTATTTCTAAAAATAATTTATTTTCAGGATAAAAGTATACAGTTTTAATACCACTAGAGAGCATCTTCCTGAAAATGTATATGTTCTATTACATATTTTAGTAGCAAAGTGTACATATATTAATCCCCATTGAGATATGCAAATAATGAGGCAAACAATAAAAATGCAAAATGATACATGTCCATACAAATAATAATAAGAACAACATCAAAACCATAGAGATAGAACAAGATGTAGTCCACTGGGAGTTACTCCATTGCTCTTCTCCAGGAACTCTCTGAAAGACTTTGAGCAAATTGTTTAACTTCTCTAGAACTCAATCTCTTTATTGGTAACAGAAAGTGTTGACTAAGTCATTCTTATGGTACATTCCAGCTATCTCTGACTTCTGTGATATAGTTAATGGCTATTGACACTGCAAAGATCCATCAGCAGATGCACGGAGAAATCTTCAAATTAGAGTTAATTAGCCTACTTTATG
Source organism: Macrotis lagotis (assembly GCF_037893015.1). Taxonomy (NCBI): domain Eukaryota; kingdom Metazoa; phylum Chordata; class Mammalia; order Peramelemorphia; family Peramelidae; genus Macrotis; species Macrotis lagotis. Next base: position 401,947,904 of record NC_133666.1, read on the forward strand.
CTAACTACATGAAATCTGCATAATTTCAGTACTGCTTAGAAACTGCATAAGTCAATAAACTAATTATATAAATTATATTCCCTGTGTGTTCAAGATTCAAGATGAAGATTTTTCTTGAAGGAATCTAATGGGTTTTTTTCCTCTTACCTGAAATCCTGTAGATATTTAATCTATTTTTATATGCTCTGTCTTTTAACCAAGCAAAACAAAACACACACAAAAACATTTGGCTTATGTCATATCCAAATGACAACTTAAACATTTAATTTAATTTAATCCAAGAGTTAACTTTGATGATATTTATCAAATAAAATATAAACTCTTTTCAAAATTCTAAAAAGATGCTTGCCCTTATGATATATATATATATATATATATATATATATATATATATATATATAATATTATATTGATCTTCTTCTCTAAAGAAAAAAAGCATCAAGTTTCCTTCAGTTGATCCTGATATGGCATGAAGTTGAAGTCTGTAATCATCCTGAACTTCCTCCTCAAATACTCAGAGCCTTACTAATATCTAGATGATGTGCTGGAGCCAGCTCTAGCCAGCTTAAAGAGTTCTTTGTTAAATTTTCAGTGTGAGCAATTATACCTCAAAAATTGGCCATATAAATCAGAACTTCATTTATTCATTTTTATCTTTTTTTAAGGTTTTATTTATTTTGAGTTTTTACATTTTTCTCCCCAATCTTCCCTCCCTCCCCCACCCAGAAGGCAGTCTGTTAGTCTTTGCAATGTTTCCATGGTATACATTGAACTAAGTTGAATGTGATAAGAGAGAAATCACATTCTTGTTTTTCCCTTTATCCATATTCCCAAGTATTTTGCTTCTGTATACCACTACCTTCAGTGTGTTTGCCTTCCCATATCAACCCCCCTCCCCTTTCTTTTCCCTTTCCCTTCTGTTAGTTCCCTGTTGTGGCTTGCTTCACCTTGGGGCCCACAGCGATGACCTCCCTCCCGGAGGGGAGCCAAAAATAAGGAGTCAAGCCACCACTGCCTTATGCCTCCAGCTCAGTTTTATTATTGCTTAGCTATTACATATATACTGTTAGTTCTTCCAGGGTAGAACAAAGAATAATTGAGGGAATGGGGATGCGCAAGCAGTGTGTACGTGCAGCCTCTTGCATTACAGGATAAGGGGGTATGTTAGAGGGGAGGTGGTAAAACACAGCTGTGTCTTGTGCCCTTGGTCTGTGGGGTGGAATGTCCAGCTCCCAAGGACTCCAGGGTGGCAAGCCAGCTCCTGCCAGGTGGCAGTCCTTAGAATAGCCTGTATTCCCACAGTTCCCCTTTTTCTCCCCCTCCCTATCTCCTCCCTCCCCTTTTCCCCTTTTAATACTTGAAAGGTAATATAAGTTCCTTAACTTATCTGAGTGTGTGTGTGTGAGTTAACTTTAAGCAAAGTATGACGAGAGGAAGTTTCAGGTGGTTCTCAGCTTTTCCCTTCTTCCCCTCTATTACAATAGGTCTTTTGTACCTCTTAATGTAATGGTATTTACCCCATTCAATCTCCTCCCTCTTCCCATCTCCTTATTGTTCCCCTTTTTAAGGAGGTGTTGTTTTTAAATCATTCTGAGTCAGAGAGAAGGCATGACTGTCTATCACTTCTGGCTAAGTATATTCTCTCTAATAGAGTTACAATTCTCAAGAGTTATGAGAACCTTTCTCTCAAGTAGGTATATAGCCAGTTTCATCTTATTGGATAGTATTTTTTTTCCTTTACCCCCCCCCCTTTTTAATCTTTTCATGTGTCTCTTAAGCCTCCTATTTGATATCCAAGTTTTCTATTAAGCTCTGGTATTTTCATCAGGAAATATTGGAAGTCTCCCATTTCGTTAAATGTCCATCTCTACCTCTGGAAGAGAAGGCTCACCTTTGCTGGGTAGTGGATTCTTGGCTGCATTCCAAGCTCCCTTGCTCTTTAGAATATCTCATTCCAGGCCCTTCAATCCATTAATGTTGATGCAGCCTGGTCCTGTGTAATTCTTACTGTGACCCCTTGGTATCTAAATCATTTTTTTTCTGGCTGCTTGCAGGATTTTCTCTTTTATCTGATAATTCTGGAATTTGACCACATCATTCCTTGGTGTTTTCATTTTAGGATCTCTTTCCAGAGGGGATCAATGTATTCTTTCAATAACAATTTTGTCCTTTGGTTCCATGATATAGGGCAGTTTTCCATCACTAAATCCTGAAATATTAAGTCCAGGCTTTTTTTTTCTCTTCAATGTTTTCAGGAAGGTATATAATTCTCAGGTTGTCCCTTCTCAATCCGTTCTCAAGGTCACTGGTTTTTCTGATGAGGTATTTTACATTTTCTTCTATTTTTTTGGTTTTTTGGTTTTGTTTAACAGGATCTTGCTGTCTCATGAAGTCATTAGTTTTCACAGACATTTTTTTTAAAGAATTTTTTTAATTTACCTTTTGTAACTACTTTTCCAATTGGTCAATCTATTTTTAAAAGAATTTTCCATTTGACCATAGAGGTTTTGAGAGAATTATTTTCTTTTTCCATTTGCCCAGTTGTATTTTTCAATGATTTTTTTTCTTGTTGCAAGTTGTTAATTGTCTCTCCAAAATCTTCCAATTGATTTTTAAACTCCTTCCTGATTTCTTCAAGGACGTCTTTCTGTACTGGAGACCAGATCATATTCTTTTTCCTCAGAGGTTCTAGGTCTCTCTGAATTAGGGTCTTTTCCTTCTAGGAATTTTTCTATGGACCCCCCTTTCTTCTGGCCTTTCTTCATTTTACTAAGACCTTATGTTGGCAAGGGGCTGGTTCACAGAGGTTTGGTGTTGAGATCCACAGAGGCCTTACTCACTGGGTTTAGTAACTCCAAGTGGGCTGGCCAGAAGGCTGTGTTGGTTGCTTTCTCTGGAGTGTCTGTGACCTTAATTTGAGGTCCTCTCCCTTAATTTGGAATGGGTGAATGAAGCTGTTGAGTATTTTTATTTTTGATCTATGGTGGATTTTGCCCTAAGGCAAGGTAATTGGGCTCCCTATTCACAGGTGAGAGAGGTCTTCTGCTCACACTCCTAGGGCAGAGGTGGGCTGTAATTATGTTTGTTATGGGAAGAGGCTTCAGCTGAATGAAGCACTGGAACTTTCCCTCCAGCTCTGCAGGCAAGCTCCCAGACCTTCAGTGCCACAACCAATGCTTCTGTTCCCTAGTTGGCTGATCAGGTTGGCCCGCTTTTAGGCTTTCAAGCTCTAGTCAGCCCTACTGATCAGGCTAGTGGAGCTCTCAGATTCTCATCCGCCCCATCTCAGATCAGACTGGTTGTACTTTCAAGGTCTTAGGATCTTGCCCACCCTACTGATCAGGCTAGTCAAATTCTCAGGCTCTGACCCTGCCTTGTGCTCCCAACGGCCCTCTGCACATAGCTCACCCATGATCCCAGAAGACAAACCTTGAGGTAGATCTCCTAGTTTCTCTTTTGGGGTTTTGTGGATCAGATCTCTGTTAAGAGGTTTGTTTCATATTATTTATGAGGGAAGATCAGGAGATTAGCACTGTGCCTGTCTTCTCTGCCACCATCTTGACTGGAATTGAGGACTCGATTTATTGTTTTGTTCATTGTCTAGGCTTAATAAAATGTTAATAATGCAGATTAAACTTAAGTGTGTATATGTGCATAATTTTGTCCTCAGAAAGCCTAGTTATTAAACATGTATCTGCTCCATCCATTTATTGCTCTATAAATATTTTCTGAGTTCAGCAGGAGTGCAGTAGAAGGTTCAGGAAATTAAGTCATCATCAAACTAGAGGCCTGGTAACTATAGACTACTAATAATTATTACAATGGCTGGCATTCATATAATTCTTTAAGATTTTCTAAGTGCTTTACATCTATTATCTCCTTTGAGATTCACAACACCCAAGCCAATATCCTTCCCAAGATGAGGCACCAGAAATGAATGTACTATTTCTAGTGAACTTTGAAAAAGAGAACATACAAAGGAACCATGACCTCTTGATTCTGAACATAATCACTCTCTTAATTTAGCCTATTATTATATGAGCTTATAAAACTCACATCATATTATAGACTGAAATTGAACATGTCATTCTTTAACCCTCTTTCTACAAATCTGTTTCCATATAAAATTATCTCAAACCATGCTTATCTAGTTATTGTGAAACTGACTTTTCAGCTAAGTAAAAAACTTTACATTAAACTATTATTCAATATAAGCTATCTCTCCCAGATCCATGTCATTTAACAGAGCACAGTGCTGCATGCACAGTAAATGCTCAATATATCTTTGCTGATTGGTCAGTTTGATAAACATGACATCTTTATCCTGGAAATTACAGATAAAAATGTCAAACATCAGAGGGGTGAGCATGAATATCTGGAGAACTACAGTCAATTTGCCTTTCTATATTGATATTAAATTTTTAGTGATGATTTGTTGTCTCTTACTACTCTAAATGCAAATTTGCTTGGCATTTGGAGATATCATCTGAATATTTAAATAGAATGGAAATAAACAATAAAAATGATAATTTAATCACATTATTCAAATGCAACGTTACATAAAAGAAATCCCAGAGTCCCTGAAATTATCAAACTATTTATTGGATCCCAAGACCAAAATTCTAATTAGTCTTGTACCAGTATAGGTAACAATGATCTAATTTTCATTAATGGACTCAGGGCTTCTTCACTCCTGTCATTTTCCATCCATCTGCTGTTGCAACACTGAAAATATTTAGCTGTTGGATGGCATAGTCACTCAACTCTGACTCCCACTCTGAAGTTCTGCTTCTTCCTTCTTGTTATTTCTTCTGCCACCATACTTTGTTTTTCTGAATGATGGATGTCCATAGAAACTCTTCAATATGATTCTGTCCTAAAAATTCCCAAAGGGTCCCCCTAACTGTGAAGTGAACAATGCATAGATCCTAACAAGAAAGTGAGGAGGTATTAGATCCTTTAAACAGGATGATCTCTTGAATCAATCAGTTTATATGGATCCAACTTCTTTGCCTTGACTATTCCAAATACATTCCAATAGTACTGAAAAAGTTTTGATTTGGGATCAATCTGGTGTTAAGATTGGTGTTGAGTATACCTATGATAAGGAATTAATCTAGCTATAATAGCAATGCAAATCTACCTTACCTAAATCCTATATGATAGTTAAATTGTAGTATTACAGTCAACCAATCTGGGGTGGTACTACAAAGTACAACAATAAAAATATACTTCAAAGAGGAGAAAAATAAAATTAGTTATTTCTAGGATGAATACTTCAAAGTATTTTCTCACTCAGCCTCCCAACAACATTTTCTCTTGAGGCATTGGTCTAAACTAAAGAAAGTAAAGATTGTTTAAACCACTACCATGGTGTGACAGAATCTCTTGTACTTTTTCATTTTGGGGTAGCATCAGAGTTAAAAAGTCATAATAGGAGAACTCCATATATCATAATTATGATGTGCACCATCCAAATATTTGAGAGATATTTACAGTAGCTACAGATAGGTGGGTTAGGAGGAAAGGTAAATGTTAGTCTGGAAATGTGGAGTAAAGTTATCCACCATCCTCCCACCTATGGTGGAAAGCAAATCAGTCCATGGGCAATTGCCTTATTAGGATGAATGCCATAATTTGGCGGTGGAGATTGACTGAACATTATACAGCCTAAACTATACCAAATCTCCACCATTTCATCAGCTCTCAAAGGACAGTTTTAAGAAGGGATAAGAGGCTAGAGTGAGATCTCAAAAGTCTTATTAGGTTCTTTCAGAAAATTGTATCGTACAGCTATAGGTGAGTGTGATTAGCTATGGAACTAAAGTATGACCTAGCAGTCACAGTGCTATTTAGAAGCAAGAACATGAAGGCAACCTGGGTGCACTCTGTTAACGTTCTCTAAGATGTAAAGTTAAACTCCTTCAATACTCAAGTACATATTATTCTCTAAGAACCAGAAGAGTCATGTGATAAAGATACCATACCATTCTTGCTGGAAATAGTACTGAAAAGATCTTATCCTATTTGAGAAGGTTGTTCAGCTCAGATATCTTATAAGATTGTCAATGGCAACCACATTTGACTTGCAGAATGAGGTGGAAGTGCACCAATATTCTCTTTTGAATTTTATTTTGAAATTTTTGCCAATGAATAAACCTTGTTAACATCTTGAAACATTTCTAAATCCAGAGCTTCTTCTCAATACTCTCTTGATATAAGGAGTTGTTGGGGCTTCAGAACATTTGTCCTATTGCTCTTGATACTGGAAATTTAAATTCTTCCTCACTGCTTTCTGGCTATATATTGTAAGGAAGTCCTTAACCTTCTCTGAGCCTCAAGTTCACTATCTGCAGAATAGGAATGCAATATACCAACATATTTTTTATATGCACTCCATTACTGCATTGACAAGAACTTTTTTGTAATCATAATCAAAATATTATTGTCATGGTAAGTAGTTATTCCCTGGGTGGAATTGTTTCCAAGAGGAAGTTTTTTGCCTTATTTGTTACAACAAATTACAACAAAAGTTTTGAGGGTATCATTAGTGTAGTGCTTTTGCAAAAGTTTTCAGGAGAACTGATGCTTCTGGCCTCTGAGGTGCCTTTTCTCCTAGGAAGTTCCATGGATTTTTCAATGTTTTGGTGATGAAAGCATTTGCAAATAGTGGGTAACTAAATTTATAATTAAACTCAACATGAGTCAGTTAATAAAGATGTATTAAGCTCCTACTATTGACAGATATTGTAATAAGAGCTGAGACTACAAATTAGGCAACACATAACATTTGCCCTCAGGGAACTTACAATTTAATAAGGGAGACAACATGCAAACAAATATACCAAAACATAAGCACCATACATAATATCTCAGTGACCTTAGGCAAGGTCAGAGGTGATTTTTTTTTTACCTCTCTGAACCTGTCTTCTCATCTGTAAAATAAGAAGGTAGGGATATCTAAAACCCCTTCAGCTCTAAATCTATTATACATTTTCACTAGTGTTTCCTACCCAACTACTATTTTTAGCCTCTTCAAATATTGTTTTCATAATTTAAACATGAAAAATGAGCAAATTAGCTAGGAGTAAAATAAGCTAACATAGTCTCTCAGACAGGATGACTGGAATAATGAATAAAAAATATGCTTTGGAGTCAAGAAGGCTTGGTTTGAAATCCTACCTTTGATATTTCCTGTATAACTATAAACAAATATCAACTTTCAGGGCCACATGCAGTATCTAAGACAATGAGCTATACACTGACCTAAATCAGATGGGAGAAGTTTTTACACTAGGAATTCCTTCTCCTAACGAAATCACAAATCCATACACACGTGCTCATGCGTGCACACACACACACACACACACACACACACACCCTCAACAACCACACACGTCTACAAGACCATAAAACTGAAATTCATGCCAAATTTTTAGGGCAATGATTTAATGTTGTAATAAGATCAAACTATTCTCATAATAATACTGGTTTTAATTTATGATATGGTAGATGCCATTATATCTATTTCTTAGCTATCATTCTATCTACTATCTGTCCCTCCATCCATCTGTCCATCCATCTATCTATCTATCCATCCATCTATCTATCTATCTATCTATCTATGATCTATTATCATCCAACACAAACCAATGTTCTTTGGGGGATACTTATAATACTCTAATGAGTTTAAAGGGGACCTGAGACTAAAATGTTTGAGAATTACTGTTATAGAAAATACAAACCCTCTGAAAGGCATTTTTATTTTCTCTGATTTCACATGCTTCTGAGAAAAGTGTTTGCTTCTGAAAGCAGTTTTAAAGGTCTATAATCTGGTAGCGTTTAAGACAGGCCTGAGGGCCAAAATGTCAATTTTATGTTTTTACTTGTCCTGCAAGATTTCTGTTTAGCCTTGCTTAAATAAACAATGGGGTGAATTAGTATGATTTTCTTCAGTCCTATTTCTTACAGAAAACATTTTAAGTACTTGTCAAGGTCCTTCCTTCTGCCGTTTGCTTTGTTTCATCTGGGAAAAGGGCTTATTAAAAATCTGCATGTGTTTGTTCCTTCTGCTCTTATATTCTGATTTCAGTGAGCTTTGACTATAAGACAGGAACAACAATAAGAAAACTAGGCAGATTTTTAATGTTTCTCAGTTTAGATTAATCACATGGATTTTATACTCCTTTCTCATCATCAACACAATAAAAATTCAATTCAGGAATTCAGCTGAATTCAGTATACATTAATTAAGCTCTTACAAGGGGAATATATTATTCTAAATTTAAGGGATAAGCAAAAATAAATCTTAGCCTGCAGGGACTTATATTAAGTTGGGGTTAGGTGGGGCTGGGGAAGGAAAAAAAAAAGGATTATGGCTTGTACACAGGTAATCAAATTCAAAATAATTTTAGGAGGGAGAATACATTAGGAACTATTTCATTTAAAAAGATTCACTTAATCATTAGAGAGTGTCACTGTTCCAAGAATTTAATATTCAAAAGAATATTCTATTCTATTAGAATAATTAAAAAGTATAAAGCATGACAGTGTACCTTCTTTTACTGTTTGAGATTCAGAGGGAAAAACATAAAAGTGGTAAGTAGGATTAAAATCATAACTATGAATATATCTTTTAATGATATTTTCATCAGCAGACAATTATATAATCTTTATAAAGGATAAATTTATGATTAAAAAAGAAAAAAAAGTAAGGTTAATTTCAGATATTCCACCTCTCTTCTACCTCCAGACCCAACTAGAATCTTGAAAGGTCAACTCTCTCTTAGACCATCTTGGGACTCTTCTCTTTGCTAACAGGCTAACCAGAACCTAAAGAGAATGTTTCTTTCACATACCAAAACAATGTTAAGTGAATAAAAATAAGATAACAAGAATTCAATATCCCATAATGAATATCTCTGTATTGTCACTCACAACTTTTCAAGTAAGATATTTTTTTAATAAAAATTTTATTTTGAGTTACAATTTTCCCCTTATTCTTGCTTTTCTCCTCCCTCCCCCACAGAAGGCAGTCTGTTAGTCTTTACATTGTTTCCATGGTATTCATTGATCTAAGTTGAATGTGGTGAAAGAGAAATCATATCCTTTTTTTAAAATTAAATATTTTATTTATTTTGAGTTTTACAGTTTCCTCCCAATCTTACTTCCCTCCCCCCATGCCCCCACAGAAAGCAATTTGTCAGTCTTTACATTGTTTCCATGTTGTAACATTGATCCAAATTGAGTGTGATGAGAGAGAAATCATATCCTTAAAGAAGAAACATAAAGTATAAGAGATAAAAAGATCAGACAATAAGATATCAGTTTTTTCTAAATTAAAGGGAATAGTCCTCGAACTTTTTTTCAAACTCCACAGTTCTTTATCTGGATACAGATGGTATTCTCCATTGCAGACAGCCCAAATTGTTTCTGATTGTTGCACTAATGAAATAAGCTTGTCCATCAAGGTTAATCATCACCCCCATGTTGCTGTTAGGGTGTACAGTGCTTTCCTGGTTCTGCTCATCTCACTCAGCATCAATTCATGCAAATCCCTCCAGGCTTCCCTGAAATCCCATCCCTTCTGGTTTCTAATAGAACAATAGAGTTCCATGACATACATATACCACAGTTTGCTAAACCATTCTCCAATTGAAGGACATTTATTTGATTTCCAATTCTTTGCCACCACAAACAGGGCTGCTATGAATATTTTTGTACAAGTGATATTTTTACCCTTTTTCATCATTTCTTCAGGGTATAGACCCAGCAGTGGCATTGCTGGATCAAAGGGTATGCACATTTTTGTTGCCCTTTTGGCATAGTTCCAAATTTTTCTCCAGGAAAGGTTGGATGAGTTCACAGCTCCACCAGCAATGTTATAGTGTCCCAGATTTCCAACAACCATTCCGACAATGATTGTTATTCTTTCTGGTGAGATTGGCCAGTCTGAGAGGTGTGAGGTGGTACCTTAGAGAAGCTTTAATTTGCATTTCTCTAATAAGTAATGATTTAGAGCAAGAGAAATCATATCCTTAAGGAAGAAAAATAAACTATAAGAAATAGCAACATTACATAAGATATTAGGTTTTTTTCCTAAATTGAAGGGAATAGTCTTTGGTCTTTGTTCAAACTCCAGAATTATCTCTGGATACAAATGGTATTCTCCATCACCGATAGCCCCAAAATTGTCCCTGATTGTTGCACTGATGGAATGAGCAAATCCATCAAGGTTGATTATCACCCCCATGTTGCTGTTAGAGTGTACAATGTTTTTCCAGGTCTGCTCATCTTGATCAGTAGATATTGTTTTTTTATCCAAAGGCTGCTCTCCATGATTTAACTTCAATGACCTGAAATTGACTTTGTTAACAAAACAAAACAAAAATCCTCCAAAATCTGAGGAACAATATATTGACATTTTTTTTAATGTCTCAGGTATTTCTTTCCCTTAATCATAATTCTTCATACCCCAAATGGCAAATTGTAAACATGCTTAACATAAATATGTAAGTACAATATTAACCTGACTATTTGCTACTAAGGGGTGGGGGATGGGGGGATGGGAAGGGAGGGAGGAAGGAAAGAAATTTTGTTACTTAGAAATATATGGATGAATGTCAAAAAAACTTTCATAACATGTATTTGGGTAAGTAAAACATGAATTAAAAAAGTCCATCAGATAAAAATTGACTGTTTTCCTCTATTGGTTGGAATCCTCTTCAACTAACAGAATACACTATATTTCCCCTGATACCCAGTTTGATCTGTAAAGTCATTCATCTATGCATTTAACAAATATTTATATATCATCTTCCATATATTTTAAACAATGCTAGAAACTCAAATAAAACAGTTTAAATACATGCTCTTGAGTTTAGAAACTAATTGAGTCAGGTAATAAATATTTGCTTTGCTATTATTATGTACCACCTACAAGGGATAGAAATTGATAGGGATAGGGGGGAAAAAAAAGACAAAAGAGTTTCTGACCTCAAGGAGTTCATACAGTTCAGTGGGAAATGAAATGGGTATACTCTTTAAAGGGAAGATCTAGGAAGATCTTTCCACTGTCTACCTTCTAACTTCTCTAAAGAGAGGGAGGGAAGGAGGAAGGTCATAGGTTTGGGGTTGATGTAATCTTTCAGGATAATGAGATTTAAGAGATCTTAATAACAGTCCAGAAGTCAGCTATGTAGGCAATTACATTGAAGATACAAGACGCAGAATTGCAGCATAGGAAAATTACAGAATTGAAGGAGAACTCAAAAGTCAACTAGTTCAATTTATAACTGATGAGAATGCTGACCATAACAACCACAAGAAAAGATAATCATTGATTAAAAATGAAATGACAATTTGTCTGGTATTTTGTATAGGCTCATAGGATCAAAGATTAGGAGCTGAAAGGTACCTTAAAGGCCATTGAGTTCAATCTCTTCTACTTATAGATGAGGAAATCAAAGCACAAAAAAAGATATTTGCTTACAGTCTCACATATGACAAGTGTCTGAGGCAGAATTTAAATCTATATCTCTGACAATATATCCATCATTCTATCATTGGATCAGATGTTCTCTCAGTTCCCTTTCCAAAAATATGATTCTGTGACCCATGATTCTGTATTTCAATAAAATTCTTTTTGTTGTGAATTTTCTGAGTCATTTGTGTTCAGAAGTGTGCTCTGGATAACTCTGGATAACTATGAAAGTTGACTGCTAAATTTTTGCAGTGAATATTTACACCTAAGAAATAAGTAAGTGTTACAAATCAGTGATTAATTTATTATTTGGCTAATGTCTAAATTTAATAAAATATTAATAATACAGATTAAACTTAAGTATGTTCATAAGCATTTCTCTTCCCTCTGTTTTCCCTACAAAGCAGATAGGTAAGCATTTATCACCACACTACTGGTTCTACTTCTTTCACCTAATCATGCTGTCTTTTTATTGTTTTTATGGCAGAATTGATAGAATCCTTTGATCATGGGAACTTTTGTAGGCTCTTCATGCACCCAAAGTAATACTGTTAACTGCTATATGAGTCAACAAATATTTTTAAATTGTTATCCTTCACAACTCTGTGCTAAGCATGGAGGATGCAAAGAAAAAGCAAAAACAAAAATTTCCAGTCCTAGAGGAGTTTATGTCCAATGAGCAGTTAAAAGGTAGTTTAGTTAAAGTTAAAAGAGAGGATGTCATTAGCAGCTGGGGCAAACAGAAAAATGTTTCCTACAGAAGGAAGGACTTCAACTAAATCTTGAAGCTAGCCAGGAGGTAGAAATGAGGCATGGGAGACAGTCAGAGGAAAAGTGAAATCTGGAGATGGAATGTTTTGTGAAAGAAACAGGCTGCATCATCTTGTGGTCGTCCTTCATAATAGAAGAAGACCATTACTTCAAAGGATAGCATGACATCCACATTATGTTTATTTACTGAGGTGAATGCTGTGCAAAGTCATCCTTTTCTGTCCTATGACCTGATTTGATAGGAAACAAGACCTTTAGCATCACAACACTCCAGCAACACTGATCAGACCACGAACATGATGATTGGTGACAACTTTGCAACATGGTATAACAAAAGTATCTCTTGATGTATCATCAAAAGTATCATTAGTAAAGGAATTGAATTGTTCTACTCAGCTCTGTAACCAAATTCCCCTCAAAACTCAAAAACTGGTTTCCCAGAAGCTTCCTGACAGGTCATGGGAATAATGCCACAGGATTACTGGTCAACATCATTTATGGTTGGAAGTACAATGGTATCTGATTATCTTCAGACCTTCAATTTTCTCAATCTTGATTAATGAAAACATTCTTGGAAAAAGATTTTGCTCTGGTCTTCCTTGCACTGGTCCAAGAACTTCACCTCTAGTGCTGATGAAGCAGATACAACACGAGTTCTGGAGTCAGGAGGACCTGAGCTTGAATCCAGACTCAGGCACTTAACATTGATTATCTGTGTGACTTGAGCAATTCACTTAACCCTGAATGTTTTGGATCAAATATCATCTCCAGTCATCCCAGACATCTGGCCACTGGACCCAGATGGCTCTGGAGAAGAAAATGAGACTTGAGACTTAGCACAGCACCCCCTCACTCAAATCCAATTCATGTTCATGTTATAGCCTCACTTGGTTGCATCATAGAGAATGATTGGAGAGGTAGGAAAGATCCACTTTGTAAAGAGCTTTAAATGTCAGAGAAATTACTTTATAATTGGTCTGGGAGATAATAGGAAACCATGGGAATTTTTTTAGTAAAAGAGTAGTAATGTGGTAGGGTAAATAAATGATATAGTGAATAGAGTACTAGCCCTGGAATGAAGATGATTCATCTTCCTGAATTTACATCTGGCATCAGACATAAGCTGTATGACCCTGGGCAAGTCACTTAACTCTGCTTCAGTTTCTTCATCTATAAAATGAACTGGAGAAAGAAATGACAAGTCATTGGTATCTTTGCTAAGAAAATCCTGAGTGCAGTCACAAAGAGTTGGCCCCAACTGAAAAATTACTGATAACTCATATGAACCTTCTCATGTATTAGGGCAGTTAGAAGGAGCATATATAGACAAGGCACAGGAGGAAGCTTAATATGAAGATGTATTATATTATAAAGATTGGGTTACTGGGCAAGAAAGGAATAAATTGGGAGAAAGGGAAGAAGATGTAGAATGGGCTAAGTTATTTACACATAAAAGAGACAGAAAAGGCTTTTGCAATGGAATGGGGGGGCAGAAGGTGAGAGGGACTGAGGTGTCACTTTCATCAGAAGTGACTCAGAGAGAGGTAACATGCACACTTAATTGGGTGTAGAAATCTATCTTTCCCTAGAGAAAAATAGGAGAGGAAAGGGATGAGAGAAAGAGGACAGGGAGCAGGTGAGGGTGGTATAGGTGATAGAAGAGAGAAGGAAGATTATGGGAGAGGGTAGTCAGATGCAACACACTTTTGAAGAGGGACAGCGTGAAAGGAGAGAGAGAGAGAGAGAGAGAGAGAGAGAGAGAGAGAGAGAGAGAGAGAGAGAGAGAGAGAGAGAGAATAGAATAGAATAAATGGGGCTGAGGAGGAACAGGATGGAGGGAAATACAACTAGCAATAGTAACTGTGGGAAAAAATATTGAAGCAATTACTCTGAAGAGCTTATGATAAAGAATGCTATCTATCCCAGACAGAGCTGATGATATCTGAATACACACTGAAGCACACTTTTTTTGTTTTCTTTCTCTCTCTGTGGCAGGATTATGTTTACTTTGACAACATGACTATTGTAATAATGTGAAAAAATAAAATAAAGTGCTTTAAAAAACCAAAGACTTCCATTGCACTGAGTAGTTGCATCTTTATTGATTTATTAATGACTTTATAATGGAAAGAGTGCTTACTTTGTAATCAATATTCAGTGTCACAAAGATGAGAAAAATTGTGGGGTGGGGAAGGATGTGGAATTATGCTGATCATTGGGCAATGAATCTAGGCTAGATAGAGTTCATTCGTATATATATATATATATATATATATATATATATATATGTACACACACACAGCATTATATTGATCTCAAGAAAATTACAGTATAATTGAACACAGAAGATTTAGCTAGTATAAAGGTAAAAGTTCGATATACCAGATACATATAATTAAGTAAGTACAATTATTTGTCAAATTTTATGACCTATATTGTAAATGTTATATTTTTTACCTGAAGAGATACATGTATCTATAGGTATTTGGAAATCAATTCAAGTCAGAAATGAAAACTCAATCAAGTTTTGAAGAGTAGGTATATGTAAAGGAGGATATTTTATGGGACAGAAACTTAAAGTCAAGGAAAAGCACAGAGATGAGCATAAACTGCATATGTAGGATACAGTGAGGAGATACTCTTGGGGGGAGGGAAGGGTTCTTATTAGGTAGCCATGGGAAATAAATGCATGTGTTGAAAAAGCCAAAATAAAGGAATTTAAAAGCTAGACTTAGAAATATGGGTTTCATTTAATAAGGGAACACAGAGCCAGAAAATATTTTTAAGCAAGGGGCTAATGATAGAGTCATTCTCTTAGTATCAATGTGGGACTTTTATGTAGAAAGGATTAAAGGTAAATGAGATTTAAAAAAGGAGAAACTAACTTGAGAATTAACAATAATCAAGGAGAAAGGCTACTGTTCTGGATTAACGTATTGACTAAGGAAACACAAAAAGGATACCAAAAAAATCATCATTGAGAATTTGAGAAGTGCCAGAAAACTGGAGATGAGAAAACAGTCACATTTCCAAAAAGGTAGACAGCTATTATAGACACATACATTCTAGGAAAATTCTAGAATGGATTTTTTGGGGTTTTTTTTTTAGGTTTTTGCAAGGCAAACAGGGTTAAGTGGCTTGCCCAAGGCCACACAGCTAGGTAATTATTAAGTGCCTGAGACCACATTTGAACCCAAGGTACTCCTGACTCCAAGGCTGGTGCTTTATCCACTACGCCACCTAGCCGCCCCTAGAATGGATTTTTTTTAAAAATTGTTAGCATTTAGGAAATAGTGTAACCACTAAGATCTAATATGTGTTCATGAAGAAAATTCTCTGGGAATTCTAACATTTTGCCTTTTTTGTTAAGAAAGACTACTAGAATGCTGAGGACAATAACATGCCCTTGATAAAATTAATAGTCTACCAGGGCAGTGTTTGTTCCAAATAAGACAATTAAATATAAATTGGGTTGCCACTACTTTTTGGTATTCTCCAAATGTTGAGCAACAATATCCAGGAATATAGATAAATGACTCAGTTTTAACCTGGAAGGAAGTTTCTGATAGGTACTGTGACTGTCTTTGGTGCTCTAATCTAAGTATTTTTATCAATGACTCTTATAAAGATATAGGACATGATATTAAATTCTGTGGGTGACACAAATCATCTATGGCATGTGGATAACACAGAGAGAGATCTAATATTATAGTTGACAAAATGAAGATTAAAAATTATCTCAGCTAACTGAAATGTTTGGATGAACCAGCAGGATGAAATATAACAAGGGTAAATGTGAAGACCTATATTTAGCCTTTAAAAAAAAGAGATCAAATACAAAAGTTCAGGATCATTGAGACCTGGCTAAGTAGCAATCCATGTGAAAAAGATTTGGGTTTTTGTTGACCACAAGCCTAGTATAAGCCAACAGTATGATGTGGCTGCATGAAAACCCCAACAAAATCTAAGGCTTCATTCAATAAAGCATAATATTCAGATCCCGGAGTAATAGTTCTCCTGCTTTCCATGGTGAGCAGACCACATCTTGGAGTACTGACATCTTGTTGGCTCTACATTAAAAATATATTGGCAATACTGAAAGCACCCAGAGGAGGCTGAGCAGGACAATGATATAGGCCTGGAGTGGACTGGTAACTAAAAAATAGATAAATGAAGTATATGACAGGGATAAAAGGGAGTATTTAAGGTCAGATGTCTGCCTCCCTGCATATTAACTAATCCTAGATAAATTAAATTTCTCTGGATCTCAGTTCCTTCATTTAAAAGAAAAAGAAGGGGGCGGATAGGTGGTGCAGTGGATAGAACACCAGCCCTGGAGTCAGGTGTACCTGAATTCAAATCCAGCCTTAGACACAATAATTACCTGGCTGTGTGGCCTTGGGCAAGCCACTTAACCTCATTGCCTTGCAAAAACTAAAAAAAATACCCTAAAAAGAAAAGAAAAAGAAGATTAATGGAGTAGATGACCTTTGTTTTTCCCTTTCAGCTCTGTCTATGAATCTGTCATCTTTGATATGGAGAAGGGACTAAGAGAAATGCCCACTGTCTTCAAGAATTTAATGAGTTGACATGCAGAAGAAGAGATAACTTGTTCTGTGTCACTCCAAAGGAAGGAAGAAGAGCTAGGACCAGCATCTAATAGTTATGAACAGGAAGATCACAGTTCAATGTAAGGAAAATTCTATCCCAGCAGCATCGTATAATGGATAATGGATAATGGACCTGAAATCAGGAGATTTGAATTTAAATACAGTCTCCCTTATGTTCAAACTAGGTGTCTATGGGATATTCACTTTGAGCCAAATTTCCTCTTCTGAAAAATGGGGAAGACAGCTGTATATTACATGCCTTAGAGATTATAGTGAAGAGAGTGCCTTGCAGACCTTGAAGCACAAATAAATATGAGTTAATACTAAGTAAAAAGCTGTCTGACAATGAAATGGACTTCTTTAAGAGGAAGTGAGCTTCCTCTCCCTATCAAGAAGTCTATGTGGCCATCTGTTAGGGAAATCACATAAAGGATTCTGGCAATGAAAGGGAAGTTGAACTAAATGATCTCTTCTAAGCCTACTCCTATTGAGTGAGGCTTCACAGAATTTTATTGGGCTGTGTATTTTGTATATCCATGCCTTTCAAGTTCATTTAACTATCAAAGTCAGTGAAACAAAGAGTTGAAGGATGTTCAAATGGCTTTTGTCTGACTCTGAACCTCCATCTGAGAATATACACAGAAATGATTCATAACTCTCTAGTCATATCCATTATTTTTCTAAGTATGGTCATTTAAAGGATGACAATAATAATGACAGCTGACATTTATATAGCATTTTCAAATTTGTGAAACCTTTTGCCCAATTTTTTTCATTTGAACTTTACAATCATCCTATTAGATGACTAACACTCCTACCTACTATAGACGAGGACAATAAAACTCAAAGAGAATGTGACTCAATCATAGTCACACAGCTAAAAAAGTATCAGAAACAGGATACAAATATTAAGGATTTCAAGTTTAGTGTACTTTCCCACCCATTACTCTGAAGGGTACCATCATCACCCCAAGTTTATAACCTTGGGACCATTCTTAACTCAATCTAAATATCAAATCTGTTCTCAATAATCGTTTTTTCTTTCTTCACAGTATTTCTTATGTGTGTATGGCCAAAGAACATCAGATACTTCCTAATTTTTTGACCTTAGAAAATTCACTTAACTTTTGTCAGCCTCAGTTGCCTCTTGTTTAAAATGAGAATAATTAAGGCAGCTATAGTGATGAAAGAACAATCAAGATAATAAATGTAAAACATTTAACAAACTTCAAAGTATTATATAATTCTATTTATTATTATTCTAGAGTATTTTAGATTAAAATGGATTAATCTCTTCTCTCTGATCTTTTTGTTTTAAGGATCACTGATTCACATAACATGAAAGATATGCCATAACTGAAAAAGGAGGTGAGATAGCCATGTTGAGAATAAATGATGATCAAAATGTCACTCAAAGTGACATATATAAACATTTAAAAAAACAGAAGTTTTCTAGCATTTTGGGCAAAGCCTCAAAAAAGCATAGGTAGAAAAACATAATCAATCTAACATCAGTCAAAAAGGATTTATTAAATGTATAGTGTTTAGGTACTTAGGTGGTGCAGTGAATAGATATATGGCCCTGAAGTCAGGAAGATCTGAGTCCCAGTGTGACCTCAGTTACTGACTAGTTGTATGACCTTAGTCAAGTCACTTAACATATTGCCTGTCCTATGCAAAATGAAGGAAATAATAGTACCTACCTCCTATGATTGTTGTGAGAAACAAATGAAAAATTTGTAAAGTACTTTACAAGCTGCAAAATACTGTATAAATGGTGTGATTGCGATAAATATTGAACAAGTTGTAGTATGTAATTGTGATGAAATAATATTGTGCTATAAGAAATGATGAACACCATGACCTTAGAAGAAAAAAAAGAAAACATTTAAGATCTGCATAACATAACACAGAGCAAAAGAAAGAGAACACGGTAAATAGAAAAAGTAATATTGTTTTAAGAATGACTTTGATTGAATAATTCATTTTGCCTATCATAAATACTCAAATTAGCTATAAAGCACATATGAAGAATGACATTATCTGCATCCAGAGAAAGAACTGATAAATAGAAGGAAGAAAAAATGGGAAAAAAGATTTATATGATAAAATTGATACCTAAAAGGACTAGCAAGTTGTACATTATTGATTTACAGCTTCATGTGCAATCATCTTTTTATTATTATTATAGAAATGCTTATTTTATTCCATAAGTTAAAAGTAAAATAAATTTTTAAAAAAGATTAAACTGTACTGGGTGCTGAGCATTCAAAGACAAAAGTGAAGTGATCCCTGCCCTCAAAAGAACTAACATTCTTTCAGGGGGGGACAGCATGAATATAACAGGAGAGGATAGGGAGAATATATATGAAGTGAATGATATTTTACAATATAGTATGGAGAGAATATCCTATAAGGAATTCAAAAGGGCGGCTAGGTGGTACAGTGGATAGAACACTGGGCCTGGAGTCAGGAGTACCTGAGTAGTCTGAGTACGGCCTCAGACACTTAATAATTACCTAGCCGTGTGGCCTTGGGCAAGCCACTTAACCCCATTGCCTTGCAAAAACTAAAAAGCAAACAAAAAAAGAATACAAAAAAAAAATCCAAAGAAATCTGGGAAGGAAGGATTTCAAAAACTGGGAAGGATCAGGAAAGACCATGTAGGAAATTGTGTTTCAGCTTAGTACTGAAGAATGCAAGGAATTCTACAATGCAGAAAGGAGAATGTGTTTCAGGTAAAGGGATAACCAGAGCAAAGGCAAAGGAAGTAGAGATACAGTATGGCATGTGATTCAGAGTGATTATACAGGTATCACTGAACTGTAGAACACATAGAGGAGAACCATGGAATAAAAGTACTAGAAAAATATAGTAGTTTTTACTTGATCCTAGAGGTGATTTAGTCAGATTGACATTTTAGAAAAATCACTGATAATTATGTGTGAGAGCTTGATAAGATGTTATGGCAGTGATATTAGTGAGAGAAGATAAGGGTTTGAAATACGTTAGTGGCAGATTAAGTGGAAATAATAAGATACCTGTTATAAGGTATAAAAATAAAAGTTATCAATTGATTGAAAATTGTTATGAAAGTGTGGAATAGAGCAAAACTGGAAGATTTTTGAATCCAAAAGACTGGAACAATAATGGTACTTTCAATATTAATAGGTAAGTTCAGAAGAGGAAAAAAGACTTTCTTGGAGGGAAGACACAAGATTAAGAAAGTCTGGGAATGGTTTCTTGCAGGTGAAACTTTAATTTAGACTTGAAATGAGTCAGCAAAGCCAGGAGGCAAAGATTAAAGGTAAAGATGGGGGAGGGATAGCCAGTTAAAACTCTTGAATGTTGGGAAATGGAATATCTCATGCCAGGAAAAGCAAGGAGTACAGTGTCACTAAATTTCAGAGCATGTGAAAGAGTGAGAGGTATAAAAAGACTTGAAAGGTCAGAAAGGACAAAACTATGAAGGGTTTTAAAAGCCAAATAGGATTTTGCATTTGATCCAAGAAGAGAAAATGAGTAGAATTTACTGAGGGGGAGGGGAAAGAGTGAAATAGATCTACACCTTAGAAAGACCAAATTGTGAAGGATGGAATAAAGTGAGGAGAAATTTCAGTGACTGAGGAGAAATTTCAGAGGCAGGGAGGCCATCCAGAGACTTCTGCAATAGTATAGGTAAGCAGGAATAAGATCCTACATCAAAAAGGGACTATAAGAGGATAGTAAAAAGAAAGAAATGACAAAAATTCATAACAGATTGAATATAGGGGATGAGATAGAGGAAAAAAGTTGAAGATGAAATTGTTTATGAGTCTGGGCAAATGGTTCTCATGATATAACAAAGAAGTTTGGTTTTGGTTTTTGGTTGGGGGGTGTGTTTGTTTTTGAATTGAGAAAGTTATTTTAATTTTAAACATAGCGAGTTAAAGAGTCTACAATATATCAAATTTCAGAAAGATAGGGAGATATATATCTCCCTTATCTTTCTATGTACTGAGTTCTGGGAATAATACCAAAAGGATCACAATCCAACCCAGGAAAGCTAATGCAACCCCCAGGTGAGAAACTAAGGAGAAAAAAAGAGGAGTATTAGGGAAAATTCACAATTAGGGGACATGACAAGAGAAATGATCTCGTAAAGGAGAGTAAGCCATGATCAGACAGGTAAAAGGAGAATGAAGAGAAAAAGGTGCCACAAAAACCCAAAAGGGAAAGATTATATAGGAATAGAATTTGTTCAACAGCATAGACTGCTGCAGAGAGATCAAGTAAGATTTGGCAAGTAAAAATCATTGATAATTTTGGAGAGAATAGTTTCATATGAAAGATGAGTTCAGAAGTCAAAAGGTATAGGCTTTATAAAAAAATGAGAGGAGAGGAAGTGGAGATTCCTATTTTAAGACTTACTTAGGGGAAACTAGGTGAAGTATTGGATAGAGTACTGGCCCTGGAGTTAGGCACTAGCCCTGAATTCCAGTCCAGCCTCAGACATTTAATAATCATCTAGCTGTGCGACCTTGGGCAAACTACTTAACCGCATTGCCTTGCAAAAAAAAAAAGGAAAAAAAAGACTTACTTAAAGGGGCTTCCTCAAGTAGTTCATCCTCATAAAAAAGGAGAGATCTAGGATGATAGCTAACATGCATGGTAAGTTTGATTGTGACTTCCTCTTTTGTTATTTTTGCTTTACTTTGTTCTTAAAGTTAGGGAAGATATGAATATGTTGGCAGGCAGCAGGGAAAGAACCAGTGGAAAGGAAGAGATAAAAGATAAGCAATTTGGGATGAGATTGTGGACAATCCCTTAAAGAAGATGAGAGGGAAAAATAATAGTGATCACAGACATTTATATAATTCTTTAAGTTTTGCAAAGTGCTTTATAAGTATTATCGTGTTTTATTCTTGTAGATATGCAGATAGGAAAACTGCAGGAGATAGAAGTTAAGTGAATTGTCCAACATCACACAGTTAGTAAGTGTCTGAGAATTTGATCTCAAGTCTTTCTGACTCAGAGTCTAGCATGTTATCCTCAACTCCATCTAGCAGGATATAAGAAAAGATATTGCCTTGGCAAGGAGAAGAATTAGCTCTTCATCAGAAACTGAAGGAGGAGATGTAGGGGCTAATACCAGGAAAATGTGATACGATGAAAGGGAAATAATAACTTGTTCAATAAATGATCTCATTATTTTCAATAAAGTATCAGTGAAAGGGTAGGGAAGAGGTGCCAAGAAAGAGAAGGTATGGGATATCCATTTCAGAGAGTGGTAAATACCTAAGCAAATAATGATTATCACTGGAATGACTGCCTATCTCCGGACCCTTGCTATTACAATTAACAATCCATTCAAGGCATTGATATCAATGGCTACATTGAAAATAGAATGAAGAGAAATTATGGAAATTTTGTTAAAGTTGAGTCTACAAGAGGTGGTAACTTGAGTGAAGAATCCATGGGATAAAATAAGTGAAGCTGTGTTGGTAAAATGGACTATTAGCTTATTACATGGGCAAGAAGTACTCATTTAAGGAGACCTCTATTATTAGACAGGAGAGATTGGGGGGGGTCTATGGATCTACAGGAAATGGAGTTGCATGAAATTCAGACCAGAATTATCAATTTGAAGAGTTTATGACAATGTTCCAGAAGATGGCATGCCTGCATTTGAATAAATGTATATTTTGTACATGAATAAATGGAGATTTTATAAATGAATAAATGTAAATTGTTATACATAGAAAAAATCAGACTACCCCCCAAAATAATCTCTAATGTGTCCTTTGGGGCAAAAATTAATGTAAGTCCCGGTCTTATTTTGGGGAAAATTCAGTAGATCTCCTTGATTCAATACTCTCTAGTTTGATCTCACAGACTTCACATTCATTCATTCCTTTCTTTTGAATTCTAAATCTTTCTCTATCTACTTTTTCCTTTCCTACTTCATTCACACATGCTCAAATCTCTGCAAACTAAAAAAAAAAAACCTTCACTGGATTCTACCATCCCTTCAAGTTATAGATCCATATGTTTCTGTCCTTTCTTAGCTAAGTTTCTTGAACAACTTGTCTCATCTATCAACTCCTCAATTCTTTGTAATCTGACTTCCAACTTTATCACTTCATTGAAATCAACCTCATTAAATTACTAGTGATTTTCTAAGTGACCAAATCTGATGGCATTTTATGTCCTCATCCTTCTCAGCCTGTATTCTGAATTCGACAGTGTTGACCACCCTGCTCCTTGGATTTGTGGGAAATTAGTCTCCTTGTTTTTCCTCCTCCCCTCACAACTGACCTATCTGACTCATCTGATTGATCTCCCCAGACTCATTTGACTACTTCTCAATCTCCCTTGCCATTTCATGACTAAGGACATCTATTTTCCCCCAGGGTTTTGTCCTAGGCCTTTTTCTCTTTTTCCTCTGCAGTCTCCTTTGGAAACCTCATCAATAGCCATAGGTTTAACAATCATCACTATTCAGATATTTACATATCAATGTGCCTAGTCTTATTTTTTTACCTTGAGATTCAGTTCCATTTCAAACTGTATATTATGAAGACAACTCAAATTCAGTATGCTCCAAACTGAATTCATTTTCATTCCTGCTAAAATGCATCCTCTTTCATTTTACAATTTTTAGTAAAATCTTACCTTTCAGTCTCCGAGTTTGGTATATATTGAATATGAGGTTCTAGAAAGAAAGAAAGAAAGAAAGAATATTCTTCTGCAAATGCTCTCTTTATAGATAAAGAATAGTTAGATTTAATTGTAAAGATGTGTAAAAGAGTAGGAAATATATATATATATGTATATATGTATATATGTGTATATATATATATATATATAAACTGACTCAGATCCCATCACTGAAGCTACAAAAAACAGGCAATAGACTAAGTAATTATTAAAAGGTGACAGTTTAGAAAATATTTCTTTTACAAAGAGACTAAGCATATAGATTCAAACTTTAAACTATTTTCAGAAATATCGTAACCTTATATTGAAGGTATTTACTGAATAAAGTAAGTTTATACAAAGATAGCAGACTCTGGATTTAGTGGCTCAATGGATGACTTGCCAGGCTTAGAGTCAGGAAGATTCAATTTCTTGAGTTCCAATCTGACCTCAGATATTTCTTACTTATGATTCTGGGCAAGTCATTTGATCCTGTTTGCCTTAGTTTCCTCATCTGTAAAATAAGCTAGAGAAGAGAGCAAACCATACCAGTGTCTTTCAAATCAAAAAAGACCCAAACCCAAGAATCCAATGAAGTTACAAAGAGTTGGACATGACTGAAAACAACAACAGCAAGAAGTAACATCTCTACTTGGATCTTCCCTCAATATCCTTTCCACCACACTCCAAGCCCAGCTTCATTGCTCTTCCACCTCTGCTTCTAATTCTTGAACTTTGCCACCAAGCCTCATCCCATTCCTTGCTGTTTAGTTCCCTTTTCTGAAATATCTTCTCTAATTAGAATTTTAGCACCTTTAGAACAGGGCCTACTTTCTTTTATTTGTTATGTCTTCAGTGCTTAGCATAGAACCTTGCATCTATTCTTGATAAAGAGAAGGAAGGTTTTGCTTCCTTTTCTGGAGGTTCACATTGTTTTAACAGTAACAGTTAATAATAATAATAATAATAATAATAACCTTCATATAGCATCTATTTTGTGCTAGGCACTGTACTAAGGAGCTTTAAAATTATTATCTCAATCAATCCTTACAATAACCCTGGGAGTGAGATAATATTATCCCCATTTTACTGGGCAAACTGAAGCAAATAGAAGTTAAATTACTTAATAATCTGACATTGAATTTAAATTCATGTCTACATAGACTACAGACCTAGTGCTTTTACCCAGTCTGCAGCCTAGCCTCATGTGCTCAGAATTTTGCAAGAAGTTGAAGTCAAACAATTTGAGTTAACATTTTCAGATTATATTATTTGATTTTTTAGAATTGGTATAAATGGTTTTCTCCATTTCTGTGGCATCTCTCCTATTCTGAGCCAACTTCAAAATTTTCCTAATCCTAGCACTGTGACAATGTCCATAAGTTCTTTCAACACATTGGAATATAGTTTATATGGGTCAGATGAGTTGAACTCATTGATGACAACTAAATATTCTCATACTATCTCCTTATTTTTATTGGGTCTTAACTCCCTTTTTCTCCATTTGTAGTCTGTTCATCCAATCCAAAAATCATTCTCTTTGGCAGAGAAAATGAAGCAAAATTAGAGTTCCCTGTATCATCTGTTCATGTCAATAATTCGTGTATCCATAAAGGAAATTCTTTTGTGAAATCATCAAGAGGGTTCAGAAAAAGGTAAAGTAATGGAGATTTTATGAGTTACTGATCCCGTTATAATATTTGATGTCAAAATATATTCTGTGTGCAAATGCTTATGTTTTTTAAAACTATTTAATTTAATTTCAAGAAGTATTTACTCCACCTCACATCTTCACCTCTTTCCATGGAAGTGAGGTACTGTGGTAGTATGAAAAGGGAACTGAACTTTGAATCAGTAAGAACTGTGTTCAAATCTTGTCTCAGACATTTACTAGCTATGTGAATAAACATAAGTCACTTAATCTTTCTGAGTTTCCATTTTCTCATTTGTAAAATGGTGCATTATATTGATATATATATAAAAATATAAAATAACACCTATATCATAGGATTATCATGAGAATCAAGTGAGATAACACTTTGCAAACACTAATATGATATATAAATGCTAGCTAATATTATGTAAAAGTACTGTTCAATGAGTTTAAAAATTCTGTAGCATAAGACTTTATTATTTTTTTTAGAGAAAGAAAGTTAATATCACCTAATAAAGACTTTTAAAATAAAAGATTCTTGTTAAAACTTTTCAGAACAGAGAAGAGAGGTCATATACAAAATAATAATGAAATCCTTTCAGTAACAATTAGGTTGAGGGAAAATTTTCCTAAATGCAGGAAAAATATGACTTTGGAATCCTTTATGGACACTGAAAACGTTCTCAAAGGGAAAGGTCAGGAGATCAAGCTGTGTTTAAGATTAACTACAATATTTAGGAGAAAAATTTATGTTCGCATAGTTTCATTTACAAGAAAAAAAAGTTGCCCCTTTCATTTTGCTGTAACCCATACTGCTACATTTGACATTCTTGTTTAGTCACTAGCCAAAAGGTCCTGGGCCAAAAGGAGAAAAATGAACCATTGGGTTTGGCTGTTCTAAAGTAGCAAATACTCTTTCTGCTTCTATCGAAGATGGGGAAAGATCAAAGGCAGTGTCGGAATCTGTCAAATTTTAAACAAAGTATCCTGGTAGTTTTAATGGCAATTAAGTCAGTTATTTCACTTTTTAAAAAAATTTATTTGAAGTTGACTGCACAGGAGTATCTTTTGTTCTGGAAACAAGCAGATTGCCCCCCCCACAGTGTCATATGTTTATAGATGTTAAGTAGGAATCATTTTAATGCAAACTTTTTGCTTCCCACCTGTCTATCTGCTCTGGGAAGAATAAAATAGAACAGGAGTAGAGAATGATAAAAACTAATGCTTCCACAGATTTAAGAACTTTCAAAGTTCTTTACATATATTCTCATTTGAAACTCATAAAATCCTATGAAGTAGGTACTATACCTATTATTCTCACTTTACAGATGTGGAAACTGAGGGTCACAGACATTAAATATCAAGGTCCCACAGTCAAGTTGGATCAAAGACTAAATCTATTTCAGAGACCAAAACAATTCTTTCAATTCTTCCTTATTTCAAACCCTGAAGAGAAGGTTATTGGGCAATTCCTGTGTTTGGAAGTTTTATTTGTTTTCATTGTATTTGCCCCAGAACCTAGTAAAAAAACTGAAACATGGGCATGGAATAAATAATTACTGGGTACTACGTGGCATAATAATTAGAGTGCTAGGTCTGGAGTTAAAAAGATCTAAGTTCAAGTCCTATCCAGACTTATTAGCTCTATGACCCTGGGCTTAACCCTGTTTGCCTCAGTTTCCTCATCTGAAAAACAGGGATAATTATCGCACCCACTAACAGGGTTGTAGTGAAGATCAAATAAGATAATAATTAATAATTGTAAAATGCTCATTATTGTGCCAGATACATAGCAAGTGATACATATAAATGTATTATATATATATATATATATTATGTATATTATGTATGTATTTTATATATGTATTATGATATACATAAATGTTAGTTATTATTGTTTTCATTCTCATAGACTAAGATATTAATGGTTAACATAGAATATGACTACTTATTCTCAATTTTTAAAATTTAACATGTCTAGAAAGGGCAGCTAGGTGGCGCAGTGGATAGGCCTTGGAGTTAGGAGGACCTGAGTTCAAATGTGACTTTAATAATTTCCTAGCTCTGTGACACTTGACCCCATTGCCTTATGAAAACAAACAAACAACAAAAAAAAATAAAGCAAAAAAACTTAAGAAGTTAGGTATAGTGATATATAATTGTATTCTGTATCATTGGGGCAAGAATGAAGTTAATGGTTATTTCTTTAGCTATAGTTCACTAAACCCCTGAAGTATCTATCCCCAATAAGTCTAATCCTTCCATATTTGCTCATTCTGTACTTCCCTAAAGCTCTAAGCATCATCTATAATACTCTAGAATCTATAAATTCAATGTTAACAATGCAATAGTTTCATGACAATACAGCCTTAGCAACCTATTTACATAAAGAGAAGTGACAAAATCCATATCTGTCTAAATTGCACTTTCAAAAGAAACACTATGGGATTGAATTTAATTTGCCTGCCACATGTAATCACTCCCATGATGGTTGTTTTTTCAAACGAATACACAAATGGATAACACATCATTGGTATTAAAATATATATTTAAATTTGACCTCCCAAAATAGTACTTGATTTTACTATTATAATTTTGCAAATACATTTAAATTTGCTTGGAGACATATAAAAAAGGGTATCCTTTTTTTTAATCCTCTTGAAACCATATGTAAATATGGCTGTCAGTTAAATCTAGTTTGGAATCAAATATTATGCAGGAAAATGAAATAGTAAATTTAGTAATGTATGGGATGAATAATATTTATTATAATGATTTTGGGGGGAAGGTGTTGTAGATATTACTTAGCCAGATATTACCCAGGCCCTATCTTTTAAAACTCAAAAGGTTTCATTGAGTCTAAATTACCTGGAAGATCTTTATGAATTCAATAGACTGAATAATTGTTTAGTTTTTTTCCCCATATGCCAGCAGACAGACAAAATAAGATCTTCATTCTTACAGCTGTAAGAGAGGAAAGAAACAATTTCAAATATTTATTTGAATCATTTTCAAAATAAAAAAATTGTGTCCTCCAATCTGGTGTTGGGAGGTAGGTGGGGTGGAAGATGGTATAGAGTTGTGTCTCTACTTTGTCAGATGTAAAATAGCAGAAATGAGACAGAGAGTTGACTGAGTATGCATATACACATATAGACACACACACACACACACACACACACACACACACACACACACACACACACACAAACACAAATGACCAGAAGAAGTAGAAGTTTCTTCCCAGGTAAAGATGTAATACAATTTAGTAGACTGTCAGGAAATCTTAAGTATGAGACTGTTGCTTATGGTAATGTGTCAAAAGATGACGTAGTCCAGGTAAAAGATGAGTAGTAGGGATAAAATATTGTTTTAGAGTCGGGAAACCCTGAGTGCAAATCCAGCCTCAAAGTTCAAACAACCTCTGTTTCTGTTTCCTTAACTGGAAAATGAAGATAATTGCAGCACCTTTCTCCCAAAGTTGGGGTGAGGATCAAATGAAATATCTGTAATTCCCTGTCACATAGTAAACGATA
Source organism: Macrotis lagotis (assembly GCF_037893015.1). Lineage (NCBI taxonomy): Eukaryota > Metazoa > Chordata > Mammalia > Peramelemorphia > Peramelidae > Macrotis > Macrotis lagotis. Next base: position 401,976,635 of record NC_133666.1, read on the forward strand.
AAAAATAATAATTGTAATAGAAGGAAGAGAAGTAGTAGTAGTTATAGCAGCAGCAAGAGTAGCAGCAACTGCAGCTGCAGTGGCAGTAGCACTAGAAGTAGTAGTAGTAACTAGTAGAAGCAGTAGGAATAGGAGTAGGAGTAGTAGTGGCAGCAGGAGCTGTTAAAAGTGCTAGGTGAACTAAGGCCATAGACAAGGATATAGAACATAGACATAGAACATAGGCCAATGAACTTAAATTACATTTCTGGAAAAAATACAGACATGATTAATGAGATAGCTTATACTAATTTAGAAAAGAAAGTAATAAACATAAAAAAACACTGGGACTTCATTAAGAACAAAGTAGACTAAACTAACCTATTTTTTTTTTCTTTTAGAAAGAGGTTAACTAGAAGAACAAGGGAATATAATGATAACAGCTTACATTTATCTTCCACATTTATATAATGATTTACTTATAGCAATGTTTTGATTGAGAAAAGAGGAAAAAAATATGTGACTTTATTGCTAGCCATTAAGTAAATTTATTTTGTGAATGTCTTTATAGTGTATAATAGCATCTTCCAATGTAAAATGTGGATTAGACTGGATGGCCTCCAACATCCCTACTAGCTCTAAACCTAGGATCCCATGATTTTGTAAGAGGGTATATGGACTAGTGTGTACATTTGTAAATGTTTTTGAAGTATTTGATTACATTATTATCCCAACTCTTTCCTTTTCTTCTCTGAAAAATTTCTAGAAAAACTTGTCTATACTTATTGCCTCCATTTAAAAATAAAAATAACTTACACAAATACATATATGTGGATAAATGTGTAATGCATCCAAATGTAGCATGTATTATTTGCATCACATAACAATCATATATGGCTATTCCCAGTTTAAAGAGAAAGACATAGATGCAGAGAGATTACATGATCCAGTTCTACCTTCTACACCATGCTGCAACTTTTCCTTGACCTGACTTTACTTATGGAGGGAAATCACAGAGACACAAGTACCTCTATCAATGCATGTGCAACTGTTGCTGTACTGATAATGTTGTCAAAGAGATGCCTGAGACATTGACATGTTCAGTGACTTGCCTAGGAACACATGTCCTTTGTGTCAAAGGTGAGACTCGAAATTTGTCCTTCCTGATTTTTAATTCTACATTCATTCTGCCAATTTTCTACCTTTTACCCTCTTGAAAAAATGAGGAGAGATATGGGATATATAGTATCTGAAGTCTGATTGATATAGTGAAAAGAGCAGAGAGAAGAAGAAATAAATAGTGACTAGGTGTTGTGCTTCAACATAAAGTCTATTCATAGAAAAAACTGGAGATAACTACTGTTTAAACCCTAATTTGGGCTTAAATAAATAGTCATATATTTAGAACTGGAAGGACCATTAAAAGTTAACTGTTATTGGAAGAAATCTACTAATTTAAGATCAAATGAACCCAAACCAGTAAGCATCAATAATAAGAAAAAAAAAAATAAGAGACAAAGTCTCTCCAGAAAAAGAAAAATTCATTGTATATAATGCTTTGTTCCAGTACTCGCAGTGATGAAAGCCATGGCAAACAGGCTAAACAATATTAATTAACTAGAAAAGACAGTAAGAAGAGCTACAAAAAACTGAGAATCTCATGATATTCAGAAAACACATTGTGTTTCTACTAGTGCCAAGTATTAGCAACATGTGTAAAATTTATATGTCTCCCTATTAGAGAACTTGAAGAGATTGAAGGAAACCCCTTTATATTTCTGTGTCAAGAAGATGGAGAAAAGAATAGTAGAGGAGAGAGGAAAGATGACTCCTTTAATTTTGTTGTCACGTTCAGTCTGAATCTTCATGACCTCATGTGGGGTTTTCTTGGCAAAGGTACTGGAGTAGTTTGTCATTTTCTTTTCTAGCTCATCACATATATGAGAAAACTGAGACAAACAGGATTAAGTGACTTGTTCAGGATCACACAGCTAGTAAGTGTTTGAGGCCAGATTTGAAGTCAGGAAAATGAATCTTCCTGATTTCAGGTCTGTCACTATCCCCTGAACCACCTAGCTGCTTGTCACTGAATTTTAGAGTTATGCAATAAGATTTTGACTGAGAGGGTAAAGCCAGTCTCTCTAAGGAAGTGGATGCAGCTAACTATGATTGTTAAAAAACATTTATCTGAAGTGAGATATAGAATAAAGAATTTAGGATAAATATATATATATATATACATATATATATGTATATATATATATATATATATATATATATATATATGAAGTACTAAAAGACTTTTGACCATGCTTCACTTGTTATCTTGTCATCCAGTACTGTCATATTGCAATCTACCTAGCTAAAATACCTTCCTCCTACCTGGCTTCTTTTATTTCTACCTCATGATCTGAGGGAGAAAGAGAAAGGGAACATACCTTTATTAAGCATTACTTATTTGTAATTTGTAAAAAAGATCATGATAGTTAATTGTTTTCCCTATGGCTTCACTCATGACCTTCTGGAATTCCTGGATCAGAACATTACTCAGAATCCTCCACTCTTCTGTATATTTGTAACTTTCTATAAGAATTCAAATTGCATGAAAGCAAGGGATGTCTTATTGTTATATTTCTATCTGGAGGGTATAAATGCCTTGAAAATGCATTTTAAAATCATTTTTTCACTTCTGAAACTCAGAATGAACTGAAGCTGGGAATTAATTCTAAGAACACCAAGTACTTTTAACCTCTGTTGGGAACAAAGAGGAAAACTAAGGAAAGAATAGGACTGAAGCCCAGAAGGAATGAAATCATTAAAAAAAAGATATTATAGATATGCCAGACCTAAATCATTATTAAAATGTTTTATTTTCTCTACTAATGAAAATAACTTTAGTACCACTGAAGGTAAAGCAAAAATGTTTAGTGAGGAATTGAAACTCTATTAAAGGAGGAGACATGTAAAGATTTGGTTTCTACCAAATATGTTTACTAAGTCACTGCCAATGATTGTCAAAAAGAAAAGAAGTCTCCCAGGTAATCATGCATATATATACACATATATTCAAACTTATGTGGGAGACTTCTTCAGTTTCCTCACATATATACATATATATATATATATATATATATATATATATATATATATATATATAAAATGATATGAATATAACCTGTATTAGTTCAAAGTCTTCCATATTTGGCTGTTTAAACCTTTCTTCATACTACCAAACTAAATTATCCAGCATTTCCTGAGTTTGTTCATGCTTTCCTCCTTCTGTGCCATTCCCTCTATCTAGATTAAAGCAATCCATGTCTTTCTGTCTCTATCTCACTACTAGCTTCCCTTATTTCTTTCAAGGCCTGGTTCAAATGGTACTCTCTACCCAAAATCTCTACCTAGAATTTGCCTTGTTTGACAAGAACTCATTTATTACTTTGTTAGGACTTGATATATACATATATATATATATATATAGATATAGATATAGATATAGATATAGCTATAGATATATAGATATAGATAGATAGATATAGATATAGATATATAGATATAGTTTATTATATATATTTATTACTTTATATATTGTTTAATTTGTATTTGCAACTCTCTGAAGCAGCTACTATAGGTACAATTCTCATTATTTTATAAATGAGGAAATTAAAACTTAGAGTGAGGCCAAGTACCCTGCTCTCATTCACATGGCTAGTGAGGAGGGATTTGAACCACCAACTCTTCTCACGTTAAGTGCATTCCTCTTTTCCACTGAACCCCACTGATGACTTATCTGTGGTTTTTGCCATAATGACTCATTTAGGTAATTAATTCTTCATTTACAACTTGTAATTGCTATGACACAACCAGGAGCTCTTACTCAATAACCTAGTTACTTTCCACAATAATAGAATTACAGTTTCATGCTTGCTTGACAAAATGTTTTAGTTTTTTAATATCATCATAATTATATCCACTTTATTGTATTCTAAATCCTTTGTGGTTCTACTGGGAAAAACCTACGGTGAATTTGTGAGTCAACCAAAGATATGACTCAAACATTTCAGTTCAGTCCAGATGGTATTTGTTCTCTGGAGGGGGTTGGGGAAGAAGGTAGTTGCAAGCACAATAAAAAAATATATAAAATATATAAAACTTATAAAAGTAACACTTCCAAATTTCTCCTGCTATGAAGGCAACAGGTGTGGATTTAGAGTTATAAGGACTGAATAAGGATAAAAGTTTCAAGCTATCTATGTCATAATATTCAGGAGCTAGAAGTGGTAGGAAATGAGAGAGAGAGAAAGAGAGAGAGAGAGAGAGAGAGAGAGAGAGAGAGAGAGAGAGAGAGAGAGAGAGAGAGAGAGAGCAGGAAGTGTAAGTGTAAATCCTATGGGCTAGAAACATTTTCTCCTTTGGGTCCAAATTCAATGTGGTTAGGGGAAAAAAAATTTAGCCTATACTGATAGTCTCTGACATTACATGCCAACTCTATTTTTTGTTCTGATATTTTTGAAAAAGAAAAAGAAAAAGGAGAAGAAGAGGAAGAGGAAGAAGATAGAAGAAGAAGAGAAAGATGAAAGAAATAATGAAAAAGAGGAGGAAGAGCATATAATGATGAAGATTAAGACCCGAATAACTAATAAATCTGAAGTGTAAAATCAGAATTCATAAACAAAGATAAATTGAAGTGCTAGAATCAATGTTTCATAACTCTGTAAGTTATGTTTTACTTTACTTATATCCTAGAATTTCTTGAAGGATCTTGGAATTTCTATGAATATAAAAGGAGCAGTAGCACTCTTTCATTTACACTTCATAAACAATTACCATGATATTAGTAGAGATATTGTATCCTGGTCTCTACATTAGAATCATTCATATATTTAATCAATAAGTATTTATGTGTGAAAACTGATGCTTTCTGGCTTAACAACAATTTTTGGGGGGGATGCCTTTCTGTATGGAGCAATGTTACTTATTGAGCTTCATATGCAGCACTTCATCTCTTTCAGAAGGGATTGTTCAGGGGAACCTTCAAATCTTTGGGTGGTGCTAAATTCATCTAGGAATGAAAATACACAAGAAATGGATAAATAATCCAAGAAGCAGATCTCTCAGAGGAGGAAACAGCATGTATGCCCTATGCTCTATGCTCTGAGGGCAAGTAACTCAAGGGGGGAAAATGATCCATTTTATCCTTCCAAACTGACTTACTCTCAACTCTTGACTGTAATCTAAGAAGGAATCTCAAGGTCATTGACATAACCATGGTGATAGGTTGAGATGATACAAAGAAACTGGGAACCTGTAATGAGGTATGAAAGACAATCCATACAAAGTCATGTAAATGAGAGTTAGAGTGTTGCATGTGAAGGATACAGTAAGGACAATTTAAATGGACCAAATAATCTGATAAGGTAAATATTATATGCTAAGAATTGAAAGGTAGGTAGGAAACAGGTGGTAAAGAGATTAAAATGTCAAACAGAGAATCCTAAAGTTTATTGAACAATAGAGTATAAAAATGTACACAAATAGTTTTAATACAAGATAAAATGTAATAAATGCATGGCAGAATTATGCGTTGACTGATCTGAGAAGACAGAACTCACAGGTAGACATAGATGAAGAAGTAGGAGTTAAACTGGTGATCAAATAGAGGAGGTGACATTTGATCTACTAGCACCATGGAAGAATTGACATTTGATCTGGTGGAATAATGGACAAATTCCCATTTAATTTAAACAATGAATGTAGAAAATATTTCTATAGATAAAAATGAAGTAAAGGACCTTTTGAAAAAAGGGAAGGTCATAAAGAAAGGGAAAATATTAGAAGGGTTCATGCAACATACGTAAGACTACATAAAGAAAAAGAGTTTGAACTTGGGCAGTAAGAAATCCTCAGTTAAGAGAAGTGAATAACTAGAGGTGGGAATTATCCAGGTCTATAAAATGTGTATGATATGAATAGCAGCAGCAATTAATATCAAATCTTAGAAACTTTAAGAGAGTAGGTTACTTTTGAAACTAGAAAAGGATGGTTTTAGGATGAGTACAAGAAGTATTATTTTATATACTTGATATTAACCTGTTGTTCATGTTTCACTTTCAAAGAGGACCAATGACATCACAACGATGATGTCTTGACTTGCACTTGCATTAGATTTAAGTGGGGCAAAGCTGCATAAAGTTATCAACCTCAGTCTCTCTTTCAAAGCCATCAAAATGCAATGGCAGGACAAAAGTCAAGATGACTGGTGATGGGAGAACGGAGCCAAGGTGGTGGAGTAAAGGCCCAAACTCCCTGAGCTCTCCCCCCCAAACCACTCCAAATACCTTTAAATGATGATGTTAATCAAATTCTAGAGTGACAGAACCCACAAAAGACTGAGTAAAACAATTTTCCAGTACAAGACAACTTGGAAGTTCCATGAAAAGAGTCTGTTGCACTGGAGTTAGAAAGGACCTGTAGTGCAACCCAGGCAATAGCAGAACAAAGTGATTCCAGCCATCCAAGAACAGACTATAGGTGCCTGGGTCCAGCAGTGGTGATTTCCAGACCTCTCAGTCTACGGATTGACAAGGACAAGTTGGCAGGAAAACCTCTATCACAACAGAGAGTGGAGCCCAGTCCAGCTCATGCCTCAGCACAGATCCCACCCCAGGGGAACAGGTCTAAAGATCCAACTAGCAGGGAACTACTCAGAAGCTGCTTCCAGAGTGCTCATCTCACAGACAGTAAGAGGGTTAAAAGATATTGAAGAGGTCTCTTTGCTCTCCCTGAGGCAGGGCTCTGCTTCACTCATACTCAGATTCAAGTTGAAGTCTCAGGTAAAGGAGCAAAAGCACAAGAGAGCTCACTACCACAGCAGAGTAGGGACTCTCCTCACAATTTCAGGCCAGAGGGGAGTCTTTGTAGTCACCCACAGACCAGAGCACAGGCCAGGTTAGCAGTCATAGCCTGTCATAAGTCCTTAGAGGAAATGTGAACTTCAGGATTGTCCCTGAAAACAATTGCAATAAGCCTCAAAAACTTGGAACAGTGAATCCTCAGAGTCTCAGTCTAAGAGTTAAAGTCAAGTCATAGGCTGAGGAAATTAGCAAATAATATAAATATAAATATATATAAATATATAAATATAAATAAATATAATATATAAATATAATATAAATATAAAATATAAATATAAAATATAAAATAATTATCTTAGAAATTTACTTTGGTACCATGGAGGATCAAAATATATTATCAGAACATAACATCAAAGCTTCTGAATCCAAAGCCTCCAAGAAAAATATGAATTGATCTCAACCATGGAAGAACTTAACAAAGATTTTGAACATCAAGTAAGGGAGGAGGAGGAAAAATTGAGAAGAGAAAGGAGATTGATGCAGGAAAATCATGAAAACCAAGTCAGAAGTTTGGTAGAGGAAATTCAAAAAGTATTGAAGAAAATAACACCTTAAAAGGCAGTTTAATTCAAGTAGAAAAGGCAGTCCAAAAGTCTAATGGACAGAAGAATGTCTTCAAAAGCAGAATTGGCCACATGGAAAAGGAGATTCAAAAACTCTTTGAAGAAAATAATTCCTTCAAATATAAAATGGAGTTGAGGGAAACTGATGACCTATGAGAAATCACAAAACAATAGAACAAAACCAAAAGAAAGGAAAACTGGAAGACAATGTAAAATATCTCATTGGAAAAATAACTGACCTGGAAAACAGATCCAAGAAAGATAACTTTAAAATTATTGGATTGAAAGTCATGGCCAAAAAAAGGAGACCAGATGACATTTTTCAAGAAATTCTCCAGGAAAAATGCCCTGTTATGCTAAATCAGAGATTCTAGAATATCAAATATAGATATAAGATATTAAAATAGAAATTGAAAGAATCTACTGACCACTTCCTGAAAAAGATTCCAAAATGTAAACTGCTAGAAATATTATACTGAAATTTCAGAATGCCCAAGTCAAGGAAAAAATATTACAAGCAGCCAAAAAGAAACAATTCAAATATTGTGGAGCGACAATCAGAATAATATGAAATTTAGCAGCTTCTACATAAAGGGATCATAGGGCTTCAAATATGATATTCTGGAAGGCAAAATAACTTGACAAAAGAGCCAAGAACCAACTACCCAGCAAAACTGAACATACTATTTAAGGGGAAAAGATGGACATTCAATTAAATAGGGAACTTCCAGACTTTCTGGATGAAATGACCGCAGCTGAACAGAAAGTTTGATCTTCAATTACAGGACTCAGTTGAAGCATATAGAGGGTAGAAGGGAACAGCAAATTATAAGGGGCTTAATTATGTTAAACTGCATGTATTTCTGCATGAGAAGATGCTACTGATAACTCATATGAGCCTTCCCATTTATTATGGCAGTTAGAAGGCACACACACTCACACAAGGCACAGGATGGAGATCAATTTGAAGGTATAATATAATAAAAAGATGAAGTTAATGGATAAGAAACGAGAGGTAAAATTTAAGTTATTTCACATAAAAGAAGCAAGAAAAAACTTTTGCAGTGGAGTGGAAGAGGGGGAAGATGAGGGGGAGTGAGTGAACCTTATTCTCATTGGACATGGCTCAGAGAGGAAATAATAAACATTCAATTGATTATAGAAATCTATCTTACCCTAGAGAAAAGAGAAGAAAGGAATGGGAGAAAGGGAGCAGAGGGAGAGAAGACGGGGTATAGGTTATAGAAGAGAGGGAAGATCATAGGAGAGGGTAGTTAGTTACAACACATTTTGGGGAGGAACAGGGTGAAAGGAGAGAATAGATTAAATTTGGGTTGGGGGGGAGGATGGAGGGAAATACTGCTAACAATAGCAACTGTGGGAAAAATACTGAAACAATTTCTCTGATGGACTTATGATAAAGATGCTATCCATCCTAAAGACAGAGTTGATGGTTTCTGAATGCAGACTGAAGCATCCTTTTTTTCCCACCTTATTTTTCTTGAGGTTTCTCTTTCTTTTTGTGTGTGTGTGTGTGGAGGTATGTTTACTTTTACAATATAAATATAATTACTGGTGTAGTAATGTTTTTCATGGCTACATTTTTAACCTACAACAAGTAACTTGCTTTTTCAATGAGGGGGGAATGGGGTGAGAGGAAAAGAAAGAATTTGGAATTCAAGATGTTGGAAGTAAATGTTGAAACTTGCTTTTGCATATAGCTGGGGAGGGATTCAAAAACAAATAAACTAAAAAAAAATACTTCTGTATTTTCATGGGTATTTTCCAAATGCTCATGAATATGAACCAGTATGCTGATAAGTATTAAAAGAGCCTTGAATCCAAAAAAAATAATATAACTAGTGATGACCCAGGATGTAGTGCATAGTCTTCATATTTTTTATGTCTGACCAAATTCTAAGTACTGTACCATAGTTGCTTTCATTGCCTTCATGGCCATTGGAACAAATTGTTCCAATTAGCCCAATCTGACAAAGGAAGTCTTGATGCATATATGCCCCTAACTCATCAGTGGGTTTGAAGTCCTGTCATTTACCCTTAACTTTGTTTATATTATCAACTGAGATGATTTTAACAGGCTATGGCCACTGTACGTGCTATAAATTCATGGAACAGTAGGTGAAAGAGTTATAAGATGTATATTTTCCATTGGAAGTGTAAATATTTACCATGTGTGTGACTTTGCAAAGGAATTATATAGATGATTATTAAGTATCTATGGTAATATTTTCTTCTTCTTATTATTGTTGTTGTTGTTGTTGTTGTTATTGTTATTATCATTATTTTAGTTTTTGCAAGGCAATGGGGTTAAGTGACTTGCCCAAGGCCACACAGCTAGGTAATTATTAAGTGTCTGAGGCTGGATTTGAACTCAGGTACTCCTGACTCCAGGGCCAGTACACATTGACAATGAGGTTGACACAGGCATTGCCAGAGATAGCTCGGTATTTGGCAGACTGAAAAAAAGTTCGGGACAGAGGAGTTAAAGTGCGAGTAGACATAGCTGCTTCTATCTTGACTTTGACTCAAATATTTTTAACCCTAAGAGAAATATGGGTTTTTTAGAAGGATCTGGCTTTGGGGTGGCTAGGTAGTTAGGGCATCGGCCCTGGAATCAGGAGTACCTGAGTTCAAATCCAGCCTCAGACATTTAATAATTTCCTGGCTGTTTGACTTTGGGCAAGTCACTTAACCCCATTGCCTTGCAAAAACAAAATAAAATAAAAAAGAAGGATCTGACTTCTCATAGAATCCATATCTCTATAGGAAGATGATAATTGCTACCACACAGACTGATACTTACCTAAAGGTATAGCTCTGATTTGATTTGATGCTTCATAACAGGAAAGAGGTATGCCACTTACATGGGAAGCCAGTTGATCATTTATCTTGCTCCCTAAACTTCTCAAAATCTAATAACATCTATAAAAATAGAGATGATGATAATAATAATAACAATAATAATAATAATAATAATAATAATAATACAAACTCTAGTAGGTGAGAGCTCACTTTTGTGCCACCTATCTGCCCCATGGTAATATTTTCAATGAGAAATTTGGGATATTAAGTATTCATTCCTAGATTGATAAAATCAGTGACAATCCTTTTCCAGAACTACTCCTTTGGAACCACTGTCAGAAACAAAGTCCTGGTCCATTTTTTTCCTTAGGAGCAAAAAACACTTTATAATAAGGCCTGATAGATTATATTTAAATGACATTTCTTATATAATCAAGTAAGTATTCATACATCTTTTCTTTGTTCAGTCATCTTTCTGGCACTTCACTTCCACTTAAGTTTTCGATGCCAGGATACTCTTCCATCTCTTGAATTCTCCCTTACTCCCCAGAATTTTCTTCTTCAAAGAATGGCATTGCCATTCAGAAAGTCATGTCTCACCCCAGTAACTCTCCTTTATTTCAGGAAATGCCACTTACTAGAAATAGATATTTTCCACTTGGGAAAAAACATCCTCCCAAAATACTTTCCCCAGTCCCTTGAAAAAAAGATCCCTCCTACCATGACATCTTTTGACACTCCTGCATATCTATTCCTGGAATCCATAACCTTCCTGCTATCCCCTATCTGACCTTTAAATGTAGGGCAATTCCTTAAAGGTCTCTTTTCTATGTTCTCTTCTTATTTCTTTACTCTGAATAAATTTCAATGAGCTCTTGCTATTATAGTCATGAAAATACTCACTGGTTCAAATGTCTAAAGTATAAAAGAAATCAGAGCTGATCCAATGAAAATCAGGTAATAGGCCTAAAATAAATTTAATATTTTCTTCCACACCTTTCTATTTGTGTTTGTTTGGTCACTGTTAGTGGAGAAACTTTGAGTGAATTGCTAAAGGTATGTGCTTCTATCTTCCTCTAAAGGGATTTTGGATTTTGGTTAACAAAGGTCAAAGAATACAGTAAACTCCAAGAATGCTGCATCACATCAGAAAAGATAGGGTTACCTTTGCTACTCACTAGCAATTATTAGAGGTTTTCCAGTCTTCATATGTCTGAGAGAACTTGAAAGGTTCTGATGTACCCAGAAAGGAGAGGACCAAGTTGAGAGCCCAGAACCAACTGAAATTTATATAAACTGCTGAAACTTGAGATATAAACACCATTAGTATTTGTGACTTAGCAAAGGGTGATCTTTATTGAATGAGGACAAAGAAAGAAAATAGAAAGAAAAGAGAACAAGAAGAAATGAGAAAAGTTGTAGAACTTTCCTATCAAAGCAATAGATGTGTCAATATAGATTATTTGAGGGAAGATATAAGAATATACAGGAAACTAAAACATAGGTCATTCTTTTCTAAAGTAGACTGTCTTGCCATCATATGGTAATAGAGTAATATGAGGAACAATAGGACAAAATGTGGTAGGGGGTGTTAGTAATAGTAGTTCTGGGTAGGCTTGAAGTGTGTTTTCTGGCCAAAGGGAAAATATTGTATGTTTAATAGTGCTTGAAATTATTTGAAAGACTATATAGCTATAATGGAGTGATCTTCAAACATATTCACATATAAAATCATTTAGCATTTTCCTTTTATGATATACATCTTATTTACTACTTAACTGTATTTGTTACCTACTTATGGTTCTAGGTATGGAGATCTTTATTATTATAAATAGGTATACATATTAGACAATATATAAAATACCATAAATTCGGTTTTTTGGTGACTGACATAGTTCTTTTGACTTTCCTCTCCTGTACATTTGAGGAGCTGATCATTTTTTTCCTCATTATTTCAGGTCAGTCTGATCTTTGAGTTCATCTCATCATTTCTTTCTTCAGAGAAGAGTAGTACCTCTGGTGTGAGGGCTGTTGACCCCTTTTCAGGGCTGTTTTCCACCTATGATGTCCATCTGAGCCACCTAATGCTCATCTACACCCTGGTAAACCATTTCTGCAGGTGGGCTAAACCAGACTGAGGGTGACCAAGGTGAGTTAGGGGTGTGTGTACCACAAGCATGTGACGTCTTCCACTGGAAAATATTTTGTTCCAACAGCCATGAAGACAGGTGAAGCAGAAGCTATGGAGCACTTAGAGTTTGATTAGATATCAAAGGCACTTTATCATTCCTATCTCAAAGTCTTATGAGAACAGGCAGGTGACAAAGTATCAGGCACAGATACACTGGGAACTGTAGTCCACAACCCTGCATATAGGTTATTCCAAGACCATAGGGTGGTTTTCCTACTGAAGAAGCCATGGGATTTGGCAGCCCCTTGAGTGTCTGAGAAATCTTTTTAAGGATCGCATTGCTCATCTCCTAGTGTGATGAAAGGCTAGAAAAAGTTCCCTAAATACTGTCTTTTCACCCAACCCTGGCCTGATTACCTTGGCAGGTAGGGATCACACCCTGTGGTCAAAATACAGAAAATAATCTACAAAAACTTCTTCAAAGAAGATTCTACTCAACATCAGAGTATAGAATATACACATACTCATAGACAACATAAAATCCAATAGATCTGAAAGACCAACAGCTCTTTCTGTAAGAAAACTGAACAGGTATCATATCTAAATAGCAACCCTGAGTGAAACAAGCCTGACAAATGAAGGTCAGCTTACTGAAGTAAGAGCTAGATATACTTATTTCCATAGTGGCCACAATGAAGGGGAAGCCATGATACTTGGGTAGGTTTTGCAACAAAGCTAATCTTGTCAACAAGCTTGAATGCCTACCAAAAGGAGTGAATGATAGGCTCGTGACAATGAAATTGCCACTTCAAGGAAAATGGCACACTACCATCATCATTTCCTGTGCTTCCACTATGATGAATCCTGATGAAGTTAAAGAAAATATTTATGAAAACTTGGAGACCCTTATCAACAAAGTATCAAAAGAAGACAAGTTTATAATTCTGGGTGACTTTAATGCTTGAGTAAGATCAGATTACCTCACATGGCAGGGAGTCCTTGGGAGGAATGGAGTTGGAAACAGCAACAGCAATGGTCACCTAATATTGAAGATTTTGTGCTTCTCATCACAAATACTATCTTTCATTTTGCAAAAATACCATAAAACTTCCTGGATGCACCCTCATAGAAAACTTGACATCCAAAGACTATGTGATTGTAAGGAGAAGAGACAGATGGGATGTAAGAGTGACAAAGGCAATGTGTAGGACAGAGTACTGGACTGATCACAGACTCATTCTCCAAAGTGGTAGTCCAAAGGTAAAATCGATGTCAAGAGATTAGAGTGCCTCTTTGAATGGAAACAGTTTGTTTCTAATTTGGAGGCCACAGTGGAACAGAGAAAGAGTGGACAGCTTTCAGAGATTTTGTATAGAGCACTGCATTTGCTCATCTGAATCAGAACACTAACAAATATCAAAACTGATTTGTTAAAATGATGGGGAAATGCAAAAGCTGGTAAATGAAAAAATGAGAACCCCACAGTGTTTGCCAGCAGGATGGTTCATTCATTTCTAAGAATGCAGCATTTTATTTCATCAAAAGTAAAGTACAAGTGAAACTTAGAGAGATGCAGGACACTTGGTTCATTTAGAAGACAGATAAAATTTAGTTAGATCCAAATAGTAACAATTTGAAATGCTTTTATGATGCTCTGAAGATTATTTATGGACCAAAGACCTATGGTGCATCTCAACTATTCAGTGCTCATGGAACCACATTGATTAACAATAGGGACATGATCCTGGAGAGATGGATTGAAAACTTCAATAGTGTTCTTAACAGGTCATCATCAATCAATGCAGATTTACCTACAGTTGATGTCAATATGCCCCTAGTTGAAGTTCTAACTAAAAAAGAGATTTTGAATGTCATTATCCCCTTTTATGTGGAAAAGCAGCTAGTGCTGATTCTTTTCTAGCTGAGATCTACAAGGGTGGGGGTGTCCATAGCTGATCCCAAAGCTGACTGAAATTTTCCAGATTATATGGCATAAAGAGGTTATCCCCCCAAATTCAGGGATGCCTCCATTGTTCATATCTATAGATTGTCCTATGACAATCACAAGGGTATTTCTCTTTTACCAGTCACTGCTGGTAAGATTCTTGCCAGGATCCTTCTCAAGAGGTTGATCCTTTACCTGGAAGATAGTCACCTCCCTGAGAACCAGCTGTGGCTTTAGAAAATGATCAAGAACCAGTCAATATAATGTTTGTTGCCTGAAAACTTCAGGAAAACTACCAGGAGCAGAGCAGAGGATTGTAGATGTGACCAAGGTCTTTGATATTGTAAGTCATGAGGACTTATGCAAAATTGTATCAAAATTTGTTGCCTAGAGAAGTTCATCAGTATTGTATGTCAGTTTCAAGATGGCGTACTAGCCCAGGTTCTGTATAGTGGACAATGTCTCCAGATTTTCTAGTCACCAAGGAAGTGAAATGAGAATGCGTCCTTGCTCCTATACTTTTTAGCTTGATGTTTTCAACCATGATATCAAATGCCTACACTGAGGATGAACACAGCATCAAGGTCAGCTACCTCACTGAAAGTAAATTCTTCAACTTGAAAAGGCTATAAGCCAACATCAAAGTGGAAGGAGTGTTGGTTCATGATCTTCTGCTTACAGATGCTCTGAAACTGAGATAAAATGAAGTATGGATCAGTTTTCTGATGTTTGTGTTAGGTTTGGCCTAATACCAAGAAAATACAGGTGTTCCATCAGTCAGCACCACAGAATCCAATATGTGGAACCATTGAAGCAAATGTAGAAGTTTTGAGGACTGTGGACAAGTTCACTTATCTTGGTAGTGTTCTTTCCATGGCAGTATACATTGACAATGAGGTTGACACAGGCATTGCCAGAGCTAGCTCAGTATTTGGCAGACTCTGAAAAAAAGTTCGGGACAGAATAGTTAAAGTGCGAGTAGACATAGCTGCTTCTATCTTGACTTTGACTCAAATATTTTTAACCCTAAGAGAAATATGGGGTTGTTTAGAAGGATCTGGCTTTGGGGTGGCTAGGTGGTACAGTGGTAGGGCACTGACCCTGGAGTCAGGAATACCTGAATTCAAATCCAGCCTCAGACATTTAATAATTGCCTGGCTGTTTGACCTTGGGCAAGTCACTTAATGCCATTGCTTTGCAAAAACAAAAAAAAAAAATAAAGGATCTGACTTCTCATGGAATCCATATCTCTATAGGAAGATGATAATTGCTACCACAAAGACTGATACTTACCTAAAGGTATAGCTCTGATTTGATTTGATGCTTCATAACATAAAGAGGTATGCCACTTACATGGGAAGCCAGTTGATCATTTATCTTGCTCCCTAAACTTCTCAAAAATCTAATAACATCTATAAAAATAGAGGTAATAATAATACAAACTCTAGTTGGTGAGAGCTTGCTTTTGTCCCATGTTTAAAAAAGATGAGACTTATTCAACTGTTATTTCTGCTGATTTCAGAATTTGCTTCTCTTATGACAATAATTTTTGTTTTTTTTTAAAATGGTCATTCTTCTACTTTGTACATCAATAAATACCATCATTTAAGCCCAGAGTAGTTTCCCAGATTTGTGATTATCTATCATTGGACATTGCTTATTTGTCAGGCTAGCATATAACTGGCAGGCTTTTGTAGGTCTCAGGTTTCAATTATTCATTTACAGAAGGTATTATTTAGGGAAGATGTTGGCTCACTAGCAGCTGGGCAAATGACCTAAAGCTGTCAGGAGTACTAGTCCTACACTTAAGTCTATAAAGGTAGGGGTCTCTGCCATCAGTCTGAGTCTTGCCCAGCATCTGTTTGCAGTTTGGGCTGCTTTTCCTTAGAGCATTCCATTGTGGATAACATAACTTACAAGAGTTGTCTATGGTTCCTTTTCCTTTTTGGCAAAATTTAGTATTCCTCATTTAGTATGAGTAGCTTTGACATGTAGGTTATTGACTGGCCTTCATTGAATAGTGCTACACTTACTAAATCTATCCTTATAAGTTTCTGCAAGGAAAACTATGTTGCACAACTGAAATCTTGTTAAAATTGTGATTTGGATTACTATGCTTTCCTTGTTGGGGGGAGGGTTTGGGAAAAAGAAGGATTTTAATTGCCTAACCCTTGTTGTTAGATCAAGACTTGTGACTTGTTCTTAAGATTTATAAAAGTATTAATAGCATTTCTAGATCTGCATAATTATTACAGAAATAAAAATTAAAAGTTAAGAAGTAATTATAATGTACATATTAACAGCAACATTGTGTGATGATCAACTCCGATGGACTTAGCTCCTCTCAGCAGTTGAGTGATCAAGGAAAATTCTAAGACATGATAAAAATGCCATCCACATTCAGACAAAAAAACTGTAGAATCTGAATGCAGATCAAAGTATACTATCTTCACTTTTTAAATTTTGTTTTATTTTTTCTCATAATTTCCATCCTTAGTATTGATTCTTCTTTTCCAACATGACTAATATGTAAATATTATAAGCATGATTGTACATGTATAAAATCTATATCAAATTTCTCACTGTTATGAGGAGAGGGAAGGGAAGGGAGAGAAGCAGAAAAATGTGGAACTTAAAAAGCTTACAGAAAGATGAATGTTGAAAACTGCTTTTGCTTTTAATTGAAAAAATAAAATAAAATAATATTTAAAATAAGAGATAATCATGGAATGGGACAGAACATCAAGAGATAAGATTATATATTAGAAGTGGAAGAGAATTTAGAGGACAATTCAACCTAATTTTATAGCCAAGTAAACAGAGACACAGATAGATGGGGTTACTTAAAGTCAGACAGCTTTTCCTTAAGGGTAGGTAAAATCTGACTTATTTCAATGAAAGGGTCTCTGTATGCTTCTTAGAGATGTTGTTTTTATTTTTGTATAAAGCTTCTACAGCAGTGGTTTGCATAAAGAAAAGATAACTAATGGTGCTATTGATGCAAAAATTCTTGGCCTGAAGTCAGGAAGATTTGAATTCAAATCCAATCTCAGATACTTTCTAGTTGTATGACCCAGAAAAAATCATTTAAACTCCACCTCAATTGCCTCAACTATAAAATGGGATAAGACTTGCACCTATCACAAGAGATTATATGAATAAAAGAGTGCTTGGTACACTGTTTACTAGTAAATTTTATATGTATTTTTATTTCCCTTATATTAGCTTTAATAAATACTAGTGGAATTGAGTTGAATCAATCAATCAACAAGTATTCATTAAGTGCTTTTTATATGATGCGCTGTGTTGAGAGAAGAAAAAAACAGTTCCTGCCCTCAAAGAGCTTACATTCTATCACTCACAATGTGTGCGTGTGTGTCTATATTTGAATGGAGAGAAAAATAGAGACAGATGGACAGATGATAAATATATAGATGATAGATAGTCCCCAATTTCTAGTGCCCTCCCCTCCAAAGTTAGCTCACATATTATTTTTTATATTTTAGACTAGATTTCCCTATCTCACCCAGATGTTAAATTCAGCAACCTTCATGGACATGAAAACATTCCTGATTGGTACAGAAGCTTTAATGTGCCCCATTTCTTTCTCAATTCAGTGTACCCTTCCTTAAGCAATCTGGTATCCCTCCCATCCATTCTAAGGGGTTCACCATATTGGAATTCAAAGACTGTGTGAGTTTATTTTAGTTGCTTGGTTGGTTGTTGTCCTTCATTCTCAAAGAGGATCAAAATGACATCACTATGTTACAATGTGCCCCAATGTGACTGATCAGACCAATAGAAACTTATAATGCTCTGCCATGGGTATTTGAGGTGGAATCTCTAAATTTGTTCATCTCATCTTTCTTTTGAGATACTTCGATTCTGCATCACTCATAGAACATAATACCTTCTTTGATGAGGGCATGTCATTCTGGATAGTCCTGTGTAGTGTCTCCCATGTCAAAAATCATTTACAAATTTCTCAGGAGAGACTTTGAGAGTGTCCTTGTTTCATTTTTTTCTGACCACCATGTGAGTTTTCTCTGTGTAAGTTCCCCACGAAATAGTCCTTTCGGCAAACTTATGTTTGACATTTGAACAACATGGTCAATCCATCACAGTTACATTATAGCAGAGTTTGAATGCTTGGCAGTTTAGTTCAAGAAAGTACCTCAGTCTCTAGTATCTCATGATACCACATGATCTTCAGAGTTTTCTCAAGACAATTCAAATGGAATTGATTCAGTTTCCTGGCATAGAACTGGTATGTTGTCAAAGTTTCATAGGCATAGACAGTGACTTTGTAGACCTTTAGTTTGGTACTTAATTTAACATCTCTTTCCCCCCCCCACACTTTCCTTCAGAGTCTCCCAAACACTAAACTAACTCTGGCAATGCATGTGTTAACCTCATTATCAATGTCTACATTCCTGGAAAGTATACTGCCAAGGGAAGTGAACTCACCCACGATATTTAAAACTTCTCCATTTGCTGTACCTGATGGTTCCACATATAAGTCACAGGGTGCTGGCTAATGGAGCATCTGTGTTTTCTTGGTGTTTGTTGTTTTTTAGGACAAGCAGCAGATTTGTTGCATTTCAGCTTCAGATACTGTCACAATCATATGCAAAAAAAAAATCATGACCAGTATTCCCTCCATCTTTTGGAGAATTTATCATCACTGTAGTAGCTGTCCTTAATGTCATGTTCATTCTCATTAAAGGCTTTTGACAACATTCCTGAAAATATCATGCTAAGAAGAATGGGATAAGGGCACAGCCTTATTTCACTTCACTGGTGACCAGGAAAGCACAAGCACATTATCTAGATTCCAGGCAAGCATTCCATCATGGAACTGATATAGAATATTGATGGACATAGACCTCTGTCTTGTTCCTGGATTTTCTCTTGGAATTGTTGGACAACAAATACCGTATCAACTTTTCCTTGGCCTCTTCTGAAGCCACACTGACACTCAGGTAGATAACTGTCTTCCAGGTGAAAGATCAATCTATTAAGGAGGACTCTGACAAGAATCATGCCAATAATGACTGAAATATACATATCCTTCCATTCACCCATGATTGTCATGAGAAATTCTATTCCCTTTACCTTTATATAGATGGACAATGGAGGCATCCTTGAATTCCTGAGGATAACCTGCTCTCACCATATAACAGACAATTTCAGTCACTTTTTATGAGCAATGGATTCCCTACCTTGTAAATCTCAGGTGGAAAAGAATCATTATCAGGTGCTTTACCACATGCAAGAAATCTAACTATTTTCAAATCCTATTCTTCAGTTAGAACTTCAGCTAGGAAGGGATTGACTTGAACAAGAGGTAAATGGACAATGGATTCATCATTGATTGATGATGATCTGCTGAGAACATTATGGAAATGTTTGATCCATCTCTGTAGGAAAATGTCTTAAGCACTAATCAGTGTGGTTCCAATAGCATTGATTAGTCAAGCTGCACCAAAGGTCTTTGGCTTATAAATATAGCCTTTATGGCATTCCAAAAAACACTTTGGATTGTTACAATAAGCATAAAATTGAATTTTATCTGCCTTTAAACTGAAACAAGAATCCTGCAACTCTATAAACTTCACTTGTACTTTACTTTTGATCGAATTAAATGCTGCCTTCCAGACCCTATAGAATTCATATTTTATTTTTTGTTTAGTAACTTCTGACTTTCCCCATCATTTTTATCAAATTACTCATGATGTTTTTGAGTATGATTCAGATGAGCAAATGCTATTTACTAGTGGGAGTCTATGTCACAGACTTTGGGAGGGAATGTTTGTACCAAATGATCTTACTTTATCACATTAATAAATCTCATTTCTAAAAGCTAATTAATTATGGCTAATTAATTCATTGCAACTTATAATCAGGGAGAAACCACACCAGAAGGGGGTTCATGAGCTATAGGGTAGGAAAGTAAACTACATAGCCCTGTAAGAGCAATCAGTAACTATATTCAGGATATCTGACTTGTCAGAAGTGAGAGTTGAGATAGTAGCTCAAGACCACACTCTACATTTATTATGAATATCATTCAATAAATCTTTATTAAGTAATTTCTGTGTGCTAATCATTGTATTGAGCACTGGGAATACAGAAAAAGGCAAAGGACATTCCAGTAATGTACTTGAAGAATTCAGTCTAATGGATGAGACAAAATGCAAATATCCATATTAAAAAAAACCCTCCTATATACAGGTTATGTATATATATATATATATATATATATAATATATATAATATATATATATATGAATTTGAAAATAATTTAATTTGAGAAAGACAGTATAAAAGTTAGAATTTTATCTAGGCCTTGAATAAGGTCTAGGAAGCAAAGAATCTGGAATGAGGAGAGAGAGCATTCCATAGATGAAGAATGAAAATGCCTAGGACTAAGAAATGGAGTGTCTTGTTTAAGAAATAGCAAGGAGATAGGGTCTATGAATCAAGGAGTATGGGTGTGAGGGGGAAAGTGGAATATAAATTGTAAGATGATAGAAAAGTTAAGGGAGCAGAGTAGGTTATGAAAGATTTTAAAATAAACCAGAGTATTTTATACTTAAATAAATAATGAAGTCCCTGGAATTTATTGAGTGGGGGTAGGGGGTGACAGAATCAGACTTGAGCTTTAGGAAAATCACTTTGGTGATTAATTAGAAAATGGATTAGAGAAGGGATAGAATTATGGCAGATCAATCAGGGGGCTTTTATGATGGTATAGGCATGAGGTAATGAGGGTGGTAGCAGTATCAGAGAAGAGAAAGTATTGTATTCAAGAGATGCTGTAATGGTGAAATCTATAATTCTTGGTAACAGAAATGATAATAGAGGGTGAGAGATAGTGAAGATGACACCTACACAGGAAGACAGGGAGGTAAATGGTAATAGGAAGTTTGGAAGGGAAGAGGGTTTGGAGTAAAAAAATATGAGTTTAGTTTTGAACCCATTGAATTTAAAATGTATATAATGGTGTCAAAGAACTGGAAATCTTTAGAGATTTTGGGAATCAGTTGGGGAATGGGTAAACAAGTTGAAGTATATGATCATGGTAGGCCACTGTGCTATAAGAAATGATGAGCCCAATGATAAACACATTAAATAATGAAGACTGAAATGGACAGAACCAAGGAAACATGTAAAGTGACAACAGTATTGTTTTTTGTTTGTTTTTTGAGGAGATTGTAAGGCAATGGGGTTAAGTGACTTGCCCATGGTCACACAATTAGGTAATTATTAATTGTCTGAGGCTGGAGTTGAACTCAGGTCCTCCTGACTCCATGGCTGATACTCTATCCACTATGCCACCCAGCTACCTGGACAACAATATTGTTTTAAGAACAATTTATAATAATGAAAATGGTGTGTTTGCTGAGCAAATATACCATTTTCACTATTATAATTAACCAAATTAACTATAAAGGACATATGAAAGAAGACTATCTTCATGCAGAGAAAGAAATGACAAATAGAAGTATGTATAGAATTATTTTACATATATTTAAATATATATGCTTGTGTATCTATCTCTAGAGTGTGTATGTGTTTGTGTGTGTAGTCATCTCTAGGGTGGGAGAGGAGAAAGATTTACATGATAAATTTATTATCTATTTAAAAGGAATGATAGCAAGGTGTACATAATAGATATGCAGTTTTTATTATACTTTTTTATTATACTATATTATAGAAATGCTTGTTTTATATAATAAATAAATTAATTTAATTAATTAATAAAAATAAATACATTTTTAAAAGATATATAGTTCCAGTTGGTTAAAAAGCAGTTTCCCAGTTAGGTCTGGGAAAAATAGATTTGAAAATCACCAACACAGAAATGAATCTCTGGAACCTTATTACATTAAAAGGTGAAATAATATAAAGGGGAAAAAAAGGCCCAGGACAAAGTTATTTTGGACATCAAAATTATTAGATGTGATTTGGATGAATATCCAGCAAAGAAGATTGAGAAGATCAAGAGAATATCAGAGATCATGAACATGGAGATCATACATTTGTAGGTGATGACAAGATTAAGAATATAATCTTTTTCATTATGGCTGAAGTGGGGTAGATGAGTAGATCATGAAAATGGGTAGCTTGAGCAACCAAGAGATTAGGGTATTTGTGGGACTATTAATGTGTTCACTGATTTTCCCTAGTATGAGAACAGAAAATGAGGAGAGAAGGATTGTGAGCCAGTTATTGAACTTAGAGGAAGGAAGAGAAATGCCCTAAGCTAATAGTTTGTAGTTAGACTACAACCTGCATGATTTTGAGCAGGTGGTAGATTTATATTGTAGGGACTTCAAAGAAAGAGAGGTTGCTAAGTGATCGTAAGGGGAGAACCTTACCTTGTAAGGTTCACATATTTTTGGCATTTGAACAATGTGACCAGCCCTCAGGGCTGCAATTTTTGCAGTAAAGTTTGAATGCTAGGCAGTTCAGCTCAAGAAAGGACCTTATCTTGACAGGTGATCTTCAGATTCTTCCTAAGACAATTGAAATAGAAGTTATTCAGTTTTGTGGCATGTTACTGGCATACTGTCCAGGTTTTACAGGTATGCAACAGTGAGATCAGAACAATGGCTTTAATTTGGTAGGCACTCTAATACCTCTGCTCTTTCACACTTTCCTTTGGAGTCTCCCAAACTCTGAGCTAGCTCTGGCAATGTGTATATCAATCTCATCATCTATGTGCACATCCCTGGAAAGTGTGCTGCCAAGGTAAGTGGACTCCAGAGCACACAAAACTTTTCCATTTGCTGTAATAAATGATTTCATGTATGGATAGTGCAAAGTTGGCTTGTGGAGAACCTCTGCTTCCTTGTTATTCATTATCAGACCAAAATTAGCACAAATGGTAGAGGACTGATCCTGTTGCATTTCAGATTCAGAGGCCACATTATCTGCAAACAATCAACAATATGTGCTAACTCTTACTCCATTTTAGTCTTGGCTTGTAGCCTTTTCCAAATTGATTAATTTGTATCAATGCAAGAGCTAGTCATGATGATATTTTTATTGTCATTAAAGGTGCCTGACAACATCACTGAAAATGTCATGCTAAAAAGAACAAGGGAGCAAGCACATAGTTCTGCTTCACTCCACTGATAACTAGTAAAGAATCCAGTATCCAGAACCTGTACAGACAGACTGTCATGGAACAGACATACAATACTGATGAACTTCTCCAAGCAACCACATTTTACCATGATCTTACAAAAGTTCTTCCAACTGAGAGTATCAAAGGCCTTGGTCAGATTAACATATACTGTGAACAGACCTCTATTCTACTCCTGGCATTTCTCCCAGAGTTATTGGACAGCAAATACCATGTGGACTGTTTCTCAGCCCTTTCTGAAGAGAAACTGACTCTCAAGTAGGTGACTATCTTCCAGGTAAAGGATCAGCTTTTAAAGAAGAAATGAAGGAAGAATCTTGAGAGAAGTGACTAAGAAAGTGAACTACCCTTGCCCTGTCATCATCAAAGGACAACTTATTTACTTTTCCTTTATATTGATGGATAATTGAAATAAAAGTAAGAAAAAATACTAAAGTAAAAAAAAGAGAAACATGAGAGATTGGGTTATGATGGCTCTTCTCTAACTATAAGGGTCAGAGAAAATCTCATGAAGAAGCTATCATTTGAACTCAGTCTTAAAGGAACTAAATTATTTCAACTGCCAAGATATAAGGAGGGAGACTACCCTTGAATGGACATAGAAAGTACAAAGGGACCATGCCTTTGCTATTCCCAGAGCATTATGATGCCCTTTCTTCTTGAGACCCTAACTCATGTCACAATGAGACCTTGTGTCCCAAATCATTTACTTCCCCCACCTCATGTTAAGTGAGAATCCAAGTAAGGAGACACAGGTGCCATTAGCAACCACTTAGGCAATACTGGAAATAACTTGAGTAGTAATTGACTGATAAGGATTTTTTCATTTATTGAATTGACTGTGATCTTATAACAAGAGATCTTATCAATACTCCTTGTCCAAATAAGAGGAGATCTCTAGCCATGAATTGTTTAGGAGTCTCTCATTCATTTAATAGTTATTTGAATATAAAGCAAAATAACATTAAATATTTAAGTTCTTTAAAATTTATTTTTCCTATGATATTCTGTCATAGAGAGTACACAGGATCATAAATACATAAGCACTTGGGAGAGGACAATCCTTCCAGGCTTCCCTGAATTCCTATCACATACATAGACCACAGTTTGTTAAGCCATTCCCCAATTGATGTGTATTCCCTCAGTTTCCATTTCTTTGCCACCACAAACAGAGCTGCTATGAACATTTTTGTACAGGTGATGTTTTTACCCTTTTTCATCATCGCTTCAGGGTATAGACCCAGTAGTGGCATTGCTGGATCAAAGGGTATGCACATTTTTGTTGCCTTTTGGGCATAATTCCAAATTGTTCTCCAGAAAGGTTGGATGAGTTCACAGTTCCACCAACAATGTATTTTAGTGTCCCAGATTTCCCACATCCCTTCCAACATTGATCATTGCCCTTTCTGGTCATATTGGCCAGTCTGAGAGATGTGAGGTGTTACCTCAGAGATGTTTTAATTTCCATTTCTCAAATAATTAGTGATTTAGAGCAATTTTTCATATGACTACATATTGCTTTTATTTCCCCATCTGTAAATTGCCTGAGCATATCCTTTGAAAATATTCATCAATTGGGGAATGGCTTGTCTTTTTTTTTCTAAATTTGACTCAGTTCTCTGTATATTTTAGAGATGAGTCCTTTGTCAGAAACACTAGTTGTAAAAATTGTTTCCCAATTTACTACATTTCTTTTGATCTTGGTTACAGTAGTTTTGTCTGTGCAAAAGCTTTTTCTGTGGGGGTGGGGAAGGGAAGCAAGACTGGGGCAAAAATTATAAAACTGAAAATAAATAAAACCTCTCAAAAATTTAGGAAAAAAAGAAGTCTTCTAGTTCAATCCCTTCATTTTATATAAAATGATAATCAAATACGGATTAGTTGAATGATTTCCCCAAAGTCACATAAGTAACATATCATTTTTACCATTGTAAAATTGACATCCTAATCTGGGTCTTCATAATCTAAATCTAGCTCTTTATTATGCTCTGCTAAGGAATCAGTAAGAGATTGGAGAATTGAGTCTTGCAGAGGATATAGCAAAAGGAAAGTGAAAAGGAAGAATTTGATCTTGGATTCTGAACACAGATTTTTTTTTTTTTAACAGAATATACATAAAGAATAGTCTTTTAACAACGTTATTCCTGGAAGTTTATATACAACATATTTGGTCTCTTGTAGATGTATAGAAATTTGAGAAACCTAAGATCATAGATTTTTCTTTTGAGAAATTAAGCCCACAAACAGGGAATCTGCTGATGTTGATTTAATAGTCCCAAATTTGCAATTGTTAAGAAAATCAAGAATTTAAGAGGTGAAATTATTAAGCTTCATTTTGTGCTTCTTTATTGTTTTAATGATGACAGCAGCCATGGTGAGCTGCTGCTCAGTGTGGAACCAAGCAAGAAGAAAACATTTAAAACTAATAACCAAGAAGCAATAACATAAAAGCATTAAGTGACTACTATGTACCACTTTTAAGTACTGTGTATGAACTATGTACTTAATACTTTATTAAGTGTAAGGTATAAAATTAATAAAAGGAATGACAGTCCCCCTAGCTGTGTGGCCTTGGGCAAGCCACTTAACCCCCTTTGCCTTGCAAAAACCTAAAAAAAAAAAAGAATGACAGTCCCTACACTCAAGGTACTTACATTTTAAGGGAGGGGAGAGATAACACACAAAAGGATGCAAAAATATGGGGGGAGGAACATTATGAAGTACCTGGCATGAGGGCATCTTGTTCCATGGAGTTGAAATTACACAGAGCAACAGATGGAAGGTAGAATGAGCTGAGTCCAATTTCTGCCTATTATAAAAGATGGCATTGGCTACAGTCTTCTCTGACCTGCTGGTCCAGCTAACACTGTTTGGCTGCTCTTTTATCTCTCCCTCTCTCTACCTATCCCTTCCTATCTATTGTAACTTCTTTTTAATAAATTTTTGTTTTATTTCCACCCTTGCTTTCCAGTCTGAATAGTGATTCCTCATAGGCAGAACCAAACTCAAGTAGCCATGGCTACATAATGGTGAGCCAGCCAAGGAGAAAAATTCCCTGCTCAGACTTGGGAAATTGAATTTGAGCTCCATAGCTGTATATCTCTAAGACCAGACTCTGCAGGATGCCAACCAGCTGTGCTAGCTAATCATTATCTGAAACCTGCCTCAATGAAGTCCTCACCAAATGGACTCTGAAAGTCCCAGAAGAATCTAGGTCCCAAATAATTTTGAAGGGGAAATGTTGTAGGGGAAAGATGAAGAGAATTGTGAATGTAGAAATTGGGTGGAGATGCAAATTGACTACCACCTACTCTTGAGATGTAAATTGACTATCATTGATTCATTGTTTAATGTAAAATTTGTATCCTGATCTCCTTAGTTTTCACCTTCTAATTCCAGATTCAGTAAGGGAAGGGAGTTCACCTTTTGCCCTCTGGATGAGAGGCAAGACATAAAAAATTTGGGTTGGACTCTCAATCAAGGCTGCAGCCTTCTCTGACCTGTTGAACCAGCCAATGCTGCCTGGCTGTCCTTCTATCTCCCTCTCTCCCTCTCTCTCTCTACCTATCCCTTCATATGTGCTGTAACTTCTTTAATAAATTTTTGGATTTTTTTTCAAAAAATAAAAATAAAAGATGACATTGGGAAGGAAGGAGTTCAGTATCATCCCTCTAGCCCCCTAAACAAAGAGGAGAGGGGGATTACAAGAAGCATTATCAATCAAGATTTAAATTGATAGCATAATGGTAAGTTTAGAATGAATTTAATGTATGAACTTAACCTGGGCGAGACTTATTGTTCAGTGGAGTTAAAACCAGCAGTTTTGCTTTTATTTGTTCACTTTTTGCCCACAGATACAAAGTGAAATAATTTCGGACTTTGTTGCTGAGAGAAATCTCTTTAAAAATAGCTTCCATTCCCACTTACAAAAACATGCTCAAAACTATATTTAGCCCATCATTACCCTAGGATCTGAGATTTATAGGAAGGGACCCTAAAGGATATCCACTTGAATTCCTTAATTTTTCTGAATGAGGAAACTGAGGAATGGAGAGATTAAGTGACTCACCCAAGGCCAAATGAGTAGTAGATAGTGGAGGCTATTGAAATCTCCTCTGACTTCAAAGTCATCAAAATTTCTACTGTACCAAGAAATATACATGTATATAGCTTCTTCAGGCTCTATAATGTTCTGGAATTCTTCATCTTTTTATGTGACTTTGGTCTACCTGGGCCCAGTAATTGATAATTACCCCACCCTGTGCCTATTGCCTACCACAGGCAAAGGAATACCTATAGCTCTTAGTCAAATATGTTTTTCGAAGAACTCTCAAGCTCAGTAACATCCATGCTTCCCAGAGGCAGCTGCATATATTCAATTCCTTGTCTATGAATGAGGAAAGGCAGATAGATGGACAAAACACTAGAAGTTGACACAAGAAAGATTAAAGACCAGGAGCCAGCAGAACATCTTGTGAGTTCATCATTAACCATTTGTTTAGTGTTGTGTAAAAGTCTTCTGAAGTAAAAATGTTCACCCTACAAATGCATATTAGCTCTCCAAACACAGCATCTTGGATTTGAACCAACTTTTGACTTTCCCAGAGCCAATGTTCACTACAACGGCTAATATGGTCAGCGACAAATAAATCTCCCCAACTGAAACCACGTACTTGTGGTTAACAGTTTAATCTTTTAGGAGTCTTTTGGCATTGCATTTTAATAATTCTGCCAAGATACACATGACCCATCACTTCAAAAAGATTTCTTTTCTACTGCTGCTTCAGCAGCCAGCTAGCTGTAAACATGAACAATGAAAAGCATTCTCAACATCAACATGGAAGACAAAAAAAATCAAGTTTATTAAATCAAAAAAACTTTGATTTTGAAAGAAGCTTTCAATCACTAAAGCCTCTTTTTCCTAATTGTTTTCCTTTGAGGAGCTATTGTGGTTTCAGGGTCTGAGAATAAAAGTGAAAGCTAGGAACTCATCGTTCTAATGCTGATTCAGCTTTTGATTTCCCTGAGTGACCTTGTCTGAGCCCCTTCTTTAATCTCTCTCTCAGTTTGATTGTCTCTAAAAATGTTAATAAATGATCTTTACATGTTTTCTTGTGTTAGGACTTTCAATTGTTCCTAACTCTTCACTGTGCTACCAGAGAAAAGGTGTAATAACATTGATAACTAATAACTAGAAATGAAATATGCTAGCTTCAAAAGACTATCATTCCATCTCCCATCTGTCATCTATCTATCTATCACTCAGTTTATCTATCTATATACCTATATATAGTATTGTGACTGTAGATATGCATGTATTTTTTTAACTATAACTAAATTACAAATGGCAAAGTGACTTGGCCTTCTCCATATTTTTATACCTTTATCTATCTACAAAGATATAGATATGTAAAGGAAAGATAGATGATAGATACAGAGATATAGAGACACACAGATAAAATCATTGTGCTGCCTTCCTTTCTTGTGGAAGTATCAAGGATATAATAAGAAAGCTTCAATAGCCAGGAAAATATATGAAAGGATGAAACTTTTGCACATCCCACAAATATTTTTTTGAGAAATAGAGTGATCTTAAATACTCATAATTTAAGATGAATAGTGCCATGCTATTTTTTGACAAAGTTGTTGTTGAATAAGCTTTTGGAATTTAAAAACTAAGAAATAATTTTCTTTCTTTCTAACATAGTTAAAGTTCTATTATTCTTACCTCTTCTCATTTTTTTCCTAAATCCAGTGGTCTTTTTATTGAGTTGCTTCTTTTACATTAAACTCTTAGTATTTCCAAAATTCCCTTGGAAACACTTTTCAGGATATGAAAAAGAATCTATAGGTGTGCTCATAGATAACTGATCTGACTACAGGAGCTCAAATTTGAGTAGAACTTGAATAGATTTCCCTTCTCTGTGGAGAAGAAAACATGAGGATAGGCAAAGACAAAGGAGAGTGAATCACTGGAATTCCTTAAATGTGGTGCAGTAGATAGAGAGCCAGGTCTGAAGTCTAGAAGACAAAAGATTCATCTTGTTCAAATGCAGCCTCAGACACTTACTAGCTGTGTGACACTGGGCAAGTCACTGAACCCTGTTTGTCTCAGTTTCCTAGTCTATAAAAAGAGCTGGACAAGGAAATGGCAAAACATTCTAGTATCTTTGCCAAGAAGATACAAAAATGGAATCAGAAAGAGTTAGACATGACTGACAAACAAGTGAACTGAACTTTAATGATGCTAAGGGAAAAAAATACTGGTTTGGAAAAGATCATGAAATAAAAATAAATTAGTGATAATAGTCAGGATATTCAGTAGATAGAGACTAAATATAAAAATGGAAAAGGCAATATTGGTTTGTATAATATGATGAATATTTATATATATTTGTAGCAGAACAAGTCAAAAAATTATAACAATAATGACAGTGATAGGTAACCTTTATATAGATAGCACTTTAAAGTTTATTAAAAACTTTTAAATAATATATTACTTTTTGTCACAAAAACCCTGAGAGGTAGAGGCTATTCTTCCCATTATATAGATAAAGAAAATGAAACTGATATAAATTACCTTACCTGACTGAGACTACTCTGCTAGTAAAATATCTGAGACAGAATCTGAAACTGGGTGATCCTTACTCCAGATCCAGTCCTCTATCTACTGTGCCAGAAAAGAGGGAAAATTATGAAATTGCCAATGAAGAAAAGAGAAATAATAAGAATACTGAGAATTTTAGTTAGATCTAGAAGGAACCTCAAAATAATCTAATAGAACCCATCATTTTAACATTGAGGAAACTGAGACTCAGAACTATTAAGTGACTTAGTCAAGATAACACAGTAAAGAGTCAAGAAGACCAGGTCTCAAACTTAGTGTTTAATGCTATGTCTTCTACATAGTAAGTACTTAATAAATGTTTATTGAATTGAATTAAAACTTACATCTATGATTTCTAAAGTCAATTCAATTTTGTTAAATATACTATGATGCCAATTATAAAAAGGTATCAGGAAATAAGGTTCAATGTTACCATTAAACAAATGAAATACAGAATAAGTTTCCTTCACTGATTCCTCTCCTAGTAACTTTCCTCATGTTGCTTTGGTTAAAATAATGTTATCTCTTCCTCTTTCTGGCAGAAACCTAAATTCAATGTGGTTTTACTTATATGGTCTTGGATAAGTAATTCAGCATTGTGTTCCCTTTGCGGATTACTCACAGAACTTCACATAAAGTAGATTAAATTGTTGGTAGTAGTTTGGGGGACAATATGCATTCAAATTCCTGTTAATGTTTTTATAGATCTTTGTTCCTAGGAATATTTGCATGTGGCTTCTAATTACCTCTGTGGACAGCAATCATTCAGCACATTTTTCATCTCTGTAGCTCAATTTTGCTGGTGCTTTTCACACAGCAATGGAAAGATAAGTGAATTTTATAGTCAAAAGAACATTTAGAAAAATTATATTTTGATATGTGACCCCATTCCCTATACACCAGAGATCTACAGTTGGAAGAGATCCCAGAAGCAGCAAAATTCTCCTTATAAAATGAATATATATAGCACCCAGAGCATTCCTTTATCATAGATGGGGCACCCAGGAAAAAATTACCAGGGAGTAACAAGAATTTTCTAAGTCTATATTCATTTTTAAAATTAAAAAGCAAAATATGTAAGCCATAATAATGTGTTTACTTTTATCAACTAGGGGATCCATTATTTCAAAGCAAAGACACTTGGCTGAAAAAATGTCCTAGTTAAAAAAAATTGCATTAAGACAATGATCCCCATTAATTGGAGAAGCTGTCCTTCACAAATATACAAATCACCAGTAAGAGGAGTGTCTGTACCTAGAAAATAGATGCAGTAAGGAATTCAGGAAACCCATGTAGCTAAAAGTACGTGTGTAGTCACCATTTTGATACTATAAAGCTCTAATGTATTTTAGTAATGGCATCAAACTGTTCCTGTGAAACTAGCTTTGCACTGGTCTTTCTTAGAATTATCCTCTACCATGCATGCAGGATTGACCAGGTATGTTGTGTTATATGGTATATGTTGATATTGTTCCCTCAGCTCCTGTCAGATAGAATATATAGGTTAGAAAGCCACTCCCTAATAAGATTATTTAATGGAAACTGAGATTCTGCATGACCACTTCTACCTTGGGTGAAAACCAGGAAGAGTGCCCCAAGACACTCTTTTTGAGGCTAAAACTAAGTCTGTTTTCTAGAATTCCTTTTCGATGAATGAGAAGATCTTTATTCCAGATCTCTATCTGATTAAAAGTTACAAGGGACTTTGTACTCCCATATTGATTTATAATTATTGAACTGTACACTTTTATGCTTGTTTCTGGGGGTACCCTTTCAGCCAATCACACCAAAGTTTTTCTTAATCTATATCAGGCAGCTAAGTGACACAGTGGATAGAGCCCTGGGTTTGAAATTAGGAAGACTCACCTTCAGGAGTTCAAATTTGACTTTAGATACTTTCTAGGTAAGTGACTCTGGGAAAGTCACTTAATCCTTTTTGTTTCAGTTTCTTCATCTATAAAATTAGCTGGAGAAGGAAATGGCAAATCCTTCCAATATCTTTGCCAAGAAAACTCCAAAGGGGGTCTGAAGAATTGAATATGTCTGAACAACAACAATATCCTGCCAACCTTCTAAATTCAAGGTTCTAATTGATTTCTCATGCAAATGAATGGAAGACATTAAAGAAAGGAAGAAAATCCCTAATAGATGATGCTTTGAGGTATCAACTCTTTGTTTCACATTTCTGCCTTTATTATGCATGTATGGACATCAGTAAGCTTCCCTGCTTTGAGGTTCCCTGTAAATACAGCATGTAGTATATGTGCCCTATATATCTGAAGCTGAGACAATGAAAAATAAATCTGAGGATGTAGATTGATGAGTAGAGAATCTAAGGCAAATGTAAGACTGGGAGAATGGCACCTGACTAGGAAAACATGTGCATTTTTCTTCCCAGGTTTCTTGGAAAAAACTTGAAGACATAATCCATTAATTACTGTGAGGAAAGTCAGACAACCGGACCCACTTGCCAAAGGCAAAGTCATAACTAAATGGGTATATTGCAAAAATTCCAGGGATTGAAAACCAAAGATATATTTAGTCTGCAGTATGTGCAACACCGTGGAGGAAAAAATAATGCCAGTATGCCCAATTCCTATTGCCACATTAATAGATTGAAATGATGAAGGGACTGGAGGGGGAGTTATGTTGTAAATGAATAGATGAGCTTTTGTGGCACAATTTTGTCATTTTCCATTGAAGGGATCAGTAGGGAAATGGGTTTTCAGGTTTTTGAAAATGTAAATTTTGGGGGTTTGTGTGGCGATAAGATGTGGCTGTTGAAGTTGGACTTGATTATATTTACTCTGTTCATTTCTTATATTCAAATTACAAGTTTCTCTACTAGATCTTTGCATTAGATCAAGCATACAAGAAGTACTCTAAGGAGAAAAGTTATCTTTATCAGATAAGAGGTTGAACCAAGATCTCCTTGGATAGTAGACACATAAAAATCACTGAACTGATGAAAATTGTGATATGTCCGTAAATGTGAGGAATTAAAAAGGAATGAGGTAGTCAAATCTATTAGAGCCTGAAGGTTGGCAATTGTGCCTGACTTTCCCATAGTGCACATGGTGGTTGGAATATAGGGAGATAATATGTAGTTGACAGCATTAGGTTTTTATTATTAAAATGGATTTTGATCTGATTTGTACCAAAAATGTTTACTCAGTTTCAGTGAAGACCTTTAATATCTCTTCATTTCTCTCCACTTGTAACAGAAGTTCTAGTTAGTTTTAAGTAAGACTTTTGATATCATTTGAAGAGGTTTTTATATAATGGATTTTTAATGCCAGTTCAACTTGGCTCATTAAAGAGCTATCATAAAACCATGATACTAATGTTTGTAATGTATTTTCTTTGACACAAAGAAGGAAGTTTCTGTAAATCATTTCTTATCAAACTGAGATCTAAAGAGCAATAAAAATTCCAACAATTATTTCCATTGTCTCTCATTATTCCTCTCCATTCTAATCCAAAGACTGAAAGGCTACCTGCTTTCCTTTATGGAACTTAATTTTAGAGAATGAATGAGGGGGAAGAAAAATGCCTATCTCTTAGGCATCATTATAAAATTTTAAGGTGAAAATTGCCTCAGAGACTGAGAAGGAGGCATATTCCCTACTTTCCTAGAGAGAGGTGATGAACTCAAGGTTCAAAATGAGATACATTTTTGACAAGGCAAATATTTTCTTGGCTATTTTATGCTTATTTGTTACAAGACAATGGGAATTTTTTTTGTTTTTGTTGAACAATGAGGACAATGAGAGTTTCCATTAAAAAGGAAAAAAAAAGAAAAAGAAGGTCCCTGAAACATTTGTTTAAATGCATAGAAGAAAACTAAAGGAATTTCAGAAGGAAACACAGATCAGCAGGACAATTTCTAAAGTACTACACAATTTATCAGAAACTTTTAAAATAGAAAATTGAGTTGCACTAAATAGAGATTCACATTTTCCATATGATCCTTTTACAATTCTACTTTTCATATGGAAAGACTCTTATGTTCCTAATTAAATTCATAATTAAAAAATTTCCTGAGTAGATATTCAAATGTTATATATTTGCATATGTGTGTTTATATATATATATGTGTGTGTGTGTGTGTGTGTTTATATATATTTATATATATATATATATATATTTATATATAACAGTAATGAAATGGGGGGGAAAGCAATAAACTAGAAAATCTAGTTACATTGCAAACTCTGCCATAAATTAGTTGTATGACTTTGAATAAGTCATTTAATTTCTCTAAGCCTAATTTTATTCATGTAATATCCCTTTCACCTATATAATCCTATTGCTACAAATAAATATTTGTGGTCTTCCTGATAATTGCATGTAAAAGACTGCAATCCTTGGAGGAAAAAGCTCAGACCACTTCTATATATTTGTTGCTATAAAAAATCCATTTAGAATGCAGTCTTAGAAGTTTAATAACTTGTACAAAATCCAGGGCAAAAGAGCTCTAGAGATTTTTTTTTCTCCTGATATAGGAGGGGAAACAGAATCTAGCTCTGAATTATTTCAAGATACAAGTCATTAAAGTTTCAAAAGAGAAGATTACACACATTCCTTTAATAATCTGCCTAGCTGTGCTCAGTTGAAAAAATATAAATTGGAATTATTTTTACTTCAGTGGATAGAGTGCTGTAACTGGAATCAGGAAAATCCAATTTCAAATTTGATCTCAGACACTTAATTTGCTTCAGTCTGCTTGCCTTAGTTACCCCATCTGCAAAATGAGAATAGGAACATCCACTTACCAGGGTTGCTGTGAAGATCAATTAAGATGATATTTGTAAAGCCCTTAGCAAGTCTTAAAGTTCTACACAAATGAAATTATTTTGTCCTTATTAAAGTTTTTCAATCAAATGAACTGATATTTCCAAATACCATTAACTGATCATATATCATCATAAAATTAAAAAAAATTACTTCCAATGACATGCAAAGTTGAGATCTTTCTCCCTCATTCAGTATTCTTTGTCAGACAACACAGCAATCTTTTGATATATTTAAGCTAAATTTTAATGGTTCCATTAAACACTTTTAATTATGAGAAAGCATTATTTTTTCTGGACTAATTCAGGTAAATAACAGATGCACACAGGAACAAGGTCAAAGAAAATTCAGTTAAAATTTTGTCCAGCTGTTATAGATTATTAAAAAGAAAATAAAAAGAATTTTGTTCTGTTAAACTCGACCTCTTGTCTGTATTCAAAGCAAAGCTCAGTCATTGATGCATTTAAGTACATTCATGATAAAATTTCAAAGAGGCTATTGCTACTATTCTTATTTGCTTACAACTTATCATCATCTTAGGTTTGGCAATCAGTCTTAAGACCTTTAATGTTTTCTTTAATGACTTGAGCAATTTAACCAGAGTCTATATGGGGGAGAGCGAGGGAAGAGGAGAGACTAAAAAAAAAAAACAGAGAAGAAAATATTCTTTTCACTTTTTTTCATAGAAACACCACAGGATTTCTTTATGGAATACCATTTTTTTACTTGACTCCTGGAATAATTCTGGCTTGAAGGCAGACAGGAAAGCTGATTGGTCACCTCTTGAATTTACCCAATGAATTCATCTCAATTCAAGAAATAGTTCAATGGATGAAAAATAGTCCTGATTCTAACAGAATACTAAGCATTTCCAAACTCTCATATTGTCTCAATTGAACTCTGGTTTTTCATTATGATCTCAATTTTTGATGTCAGCTTTATGATTAGGGTCCTGAAGTTTTCCAATAACATGCAGCCTAGATTCTCTGTGAGAGCAGTTCACATTTTTCTTTTAATTTCATTGGAGTAGTTTTCAATGCCAGTATCCACGAAATAAAACATAGAATTCAGAATCTGTATTGTGCTTTTATCTTAATTTTTTAACATTCATTTTAGTTCCAAATGTTTTCCATCTCCCACCTATTAAGAAAAGAAGTGATATGATATCTGTTATGCATATGAAATAAATTCCCATATTGACTGTATTCCAAAAAAGTAAGAAAAACACAGGGGGGAAAAGTAGGAAAACAGTGCTTACTCAGAGTTTATGAAGTTTTCCCCTCTGGAGATGGCTAGAAATTTCACGATGAGTCTTTTGGTATTGGCTCAGAACATTTTATATGTTATTTATATAAGTTATATCTTGTACAGTTGATAACTTATATAATATCATTGTTACTGTTTACAATGTTCTCCTGATGCTGCTCAATTCCTTTCATATAGTTTTTCTGCCTTCCTAGATTTTTCTGAAACCACCCCCTTCTTTAATTCTCCCCCTATCCTCAGATATTACTTTATTCACATAAATATCCAGTTACAAAGCAGGCTCTGTTTTTGCTGGTTTGGGGTTTTTTATTTCTAGTCTGGAGGCTGGTGATAAGAAGGGAAAGCCTCCCAGGAGCTTTTCAATTCAAGCTTCCAGAAATCCTAGAGAAGCTCCACTAGCCAGCCTGCTTCACCTTATAATCATAGCAGACTTCTATACATACAGAGAGGAAGTCCATCTAAAAAAGATGTCTCTCAAACCCACAGTCTATCAGAATCGTCCTGAGATTAGGGTGACTGGCAAAGAAGACTTCAAGAGGATTCCATAGCAATCATATATCTCAACTTGTTTAATCATTCCCCAATTGAAGGGAATCCCCTCAATTTCCAGTCTTTTACAACCACTAAAAAAAGCTGCTATAAATATTTTTGTACATATAAGTCCTTATTTTAAGCTCTTAAGGATACAGACCTAATAAAGTCATTGCTAGGTCAAAGAATGTGTTCTTTTATACCCCTTTGGGCATATTTCCAACTTGCTTTCCAGAATGGTTGAAACAGTTAACAACTATATCAACAATACCTTAGTATACCATATAAGTAAAGTTCTTTCATTTACTTCTAAATGTGATTGCATTGATTTTGTTAATGCAAAATCTTTTCAATTTCATGTAACCCGAATTATCCATTTTACTTATTGTGATCCTCTGGTGGAGAGAGTGTGAGACTAATGATGTTGTTTAGCTGTCCTACTTAAATCCAATTCACTCACAAGTCAAGACATCACCCTCTAGATATAATTTATCCTCTTTGAGAAA
This sequence comes from Macrotis lagotis, assembly GCF_037893015.1. Classification (NCBI taxonomy): domain Eukaryota; kingdom Metazoa; phylum Chordata; class Mammalia; order Peramelemorphia; family Peramelidae; genus Macrotis; species Macrotis lagotis. The sequence continues at coordinate 402,013,848 of NC_133666.1, forward strand.
GAAGGGTAAAAAATCTGTGAGGAGGAGTCACTGACCCATGGGGACCTGGCTTGCAAGTTAGAGGTAGATAATGTGCTATTTCTTTTCCAACCCCTTCTTCCATCTTCTCCTTCTTCCCATGCTATATGTGGTAACTTGATCCATGTAGAGCATCAGATCCTTACATGTCAGTGCCTCATCCAAAGTAATATAACTTTTGATCACTCATATTTTGTAAGATATTTTGAAGTTTGAGGAAAAGATTTTTTAAAAATTCTACTTATTTTTGTCAAAAAACTGGAAGAAGTTTACTCTTGTGCAATTTTAATTTATGTTTTCTTGAAATGGACTTCTGAAAAAACAGATTAACATAAAATTAGATTCATATAAACTTTGACTAAATATTTAAAACAAAATCACTCATATTTTCATTGAGAACCCCAAAATAGAGCCTAGTTCAAGCCTCTCTTGCTCATTGTTTGAGTTTTGGTAACTTAGACTAGGTGCTAATAGCAATTTTTTAATGTTTTAGCAAGAAACTTTGAGGGTTTTCCTCTTGAAGAGGTTTTTGTGATGGTAAATTAGATCATATTTTGCCTCAATTATTTTTTTAAAATTTTATTTTTCTTTTTAGGCAATAGGGTTAAATGACTTGCCCAAGGTCATATAGCTAGGCAAATCCTCCTGACTCCAGGGCTGGTGTTCTGCACCACCTAGCTGCCCTTTGTCTCTCTTCTTAACCTAGCTCTGTCATTGCCTCAAACAGAAAAGTGGGAAAGAGATCTATTTAAAAAGACTAAGGTCACCTACCACATCTTAGGTCATTGCCAGTCATCTTGACTTTTTTCTAACCACTGGATCCTGATGAATTCGAAGGAAAGAGTGAGACTTATGATTTTTTTGAGACTTATGATTTTTACGCAGCTCTGCTTCATTTAAATTTAATTCAACTGCAAATCAAGATAGCACCCTCAGAATGTTCTTGATCCTCTTGAAGAACAAAGGAAGCCAAGAATATGATCTTATGTTATATTGTGTGAGAAGACAGTCTGAGTCTAGTTTCTACCAGTCAGCTTTTTTAGTTTTCCCAGAAGTTTTTGTTGAATAGTAAATCCTTACAAACAATGCTTAGATCTGTGGGTTAAACAGACACTAGTTTATTGTGGCATTTACTTCTCTATATTCTACATATATACTTATAATCTATTCCATTTAGCAACCTCTCTATTACTTATCCAGTACCAGATTATTTTGATGATTACTGCTTCATAGTATATATAGTTTGAGATCTGATGGCTAAGCCACCTTTCTTCATTTTTTCCCCATTGATTCCCTTGATATTATTGAACTTCTTACAGATAATTTTTTTATTACTTTTCTAATTCTATGTATTGGTTCTTTGATAATTTCATTGACATGGTACTTAATAAATGAATTGATTTAGAGAAAATTGCCATTTTTATTATTTTGACTCAGCCTATCTTTGAGTAATTAATATTTCTCCAATTGTTTAGATTTGTATTTATATAAAAAGTGTTTTATAATTATGCTCTTATAGTTTCTTGGTTTGCCTTGGCAGACAGATATTCAAGTATTTTACACTATCTGCTATTATATATAAATATGTTGATGTTTTATATAAAATATTGATGATTTCTATGGATATTCTTTATAGTATGAAACTGTTAAAGTTATATGTTTCAACATTTTTAATTTATTTTCTAAGGTTCTCTAGGTCATTATATAATTTACAAAATGTTTGTTGTTTTCTCATTGGCTATTCTTATCTAATTTTTTTCTTATCTTAGTATTTCTAACACAATATTTAACAGTGGTAGTGATAATGACTATCTTTGCTTTGCTTCTACTATCATATGAAAAGTTTTAGTTTTCTCTTATTAAAGATAATACTCTTGACTTAGACACTATTAATTATTTTTTAAATGTTCACTTATTCTCATGCTTTATAGAACTTTTATTAGGAATGGTAGTATATTTTATCAATAGCTTTTTCTTCATCTATTTATAGAATCATAAAATATACATGTGTATACATACACACACACACACACACACACACATATATATATATATATATACATATTTACAAATAGTCATTCATTTCATTTAGATATTGTTTTATTGCCCTATATTCAGGCAAAATAGCTCCTAACAATTGTTTTAGTTTCATCTCATTGACTATGCATTCATCATTTTCATTCATGATAGAGGTAATTTGTATTTTCTCTATTTTTTATAAAACAAATTAACCATTGATTTTTTTCCCCCATCACACTGGTTCATACTTTTATTTTTTAGCTCAATTGTGTTTTTTGCTTTCAATTTAACTAATCTCTTTGATTTTCATAATATCTGCTTTGATACTAAATTGGTATTTTTAATCTATCCTTTTTCCAGTTTATTTTTAGATGCATGCTCAGTTTACTAGGATCTATTCTTTATCTCTTTTATTAATGTAAGCATTTAGAGATATACATTTGCCTTAAGAACTGCTTTGGGCATCTCAAAAATTTTTGATTGCTGTCTCATTGTTGTCAAAATCTTTAATAAAATTATTTCTATGATTTATTCTTTGACCCATTCACTCTTTAGGCTTAGATTGTTTAGCTTCTAATTAATTTTTAATTACTGCTATTAAGTTCCTTTATTAAGTGAAATGTTTATTGTTTGAAAAGAATGCAGTTAATATTTCTGCTTTGCTGCATTTGTTTATGAGGCTTTAATGCACTAATTCATAATCAATAACTTTGTGAACATGCCATATACAATCCAAGAAAAGGTAGACCCTTCTCTATTCTTATTCAATTCTCTCCAGAGGTTATTATATATAACCTTTATACAATTCTATTCATTTGATTTTTTACTTTTTTTACAACTTCTTTTGTGGTTAGGTTTCTCTCATTCTAAAGATGAAAATTGAAACCCTCAATTAGTTTTTCTTGTATAATTTATTTAACTTTTACTACAAGAATTTGGATGCTATGCTATTTGGTGTATAAATTTAGTATTACTATTTCTTTATTACTATTGTTGCTGCTGCCTCCAAGGCTCACAGCTGGTGTTGTTCCTGTACTGACACTCTCAGTCAGTGCCTACCCCATGGCCTCAGACCTCTTCTTTTAAATTCCTAAATTGTCCTGGATTGGAAAAATGTCTTTCCCCATCTTTGGTTGGTCATGCCATTTTAGAATTCAAATTGATGTTATTTTTTTAAAATTGCTTGGAAGGGAATGTTCAGAAAGTTCAAGTTGAATGTTCCCTTTATTCAGCCTTCATGATTCTGCCTCAGCATCTGAACTATAAATGAAGCTGAGAGCCAAAAGAAATGCCAGGGGATTGTTATAACTAAGCAGGGAATAAAGGGAATCAATGGCCTTGCTCAGGGCAGAAAAATTGACCATGATGGACCATTTCCCACAAAATATGAGATTTAAGGGCTCCTAAAGGACTGTATTCTAAGGGATTTTATAAAGATAAAAGGAAAAAGGAAATATGTGTTGGGTTTGGTGTATAGAGCTCTGGACAAACAATGAAGGATGCAAGTTGATTGTCTATCACATTGTAGTTCTGGTGTGATCTAGTTGTGGGAAGAGTGGTAAAGAGGGAGGACAAGACTTGATGAGAAGAATAAACTTCAATGGGCACATTTGATGCCTTCTATCTCTCATCACCTTGGGACCCTCCACCTTTATTTATTCCAGCTTTTGGGAAAGAAGGTCAAGGTTTGAATGGAATGAAAAAGATATTTAAAGTAAATAGCACTGATGTTCCCTTTGCAGCAGCTATGTCTTCTGGGGTCAGCTCCATTTTCTCGACCCTGGGATCCTTTTATTTCTTTTAAAATTTTAGAAATTTAAACTGGGGCAGAGGACAGATTAAAATATGAAAATCAAAAGAGAAATAGAAACATTGATAAATAAATGGTAAAGATATACAAAGATAAGATTTTCAAAATTATGAATTCACACAACTGTGTGTGGGTGAGAGAAAGTGTAACCTTAATTTCAATAAATTGAATGAGTTCCTGTGAGCTTGAGCAAGTTATTTCCTGTTTCTAATGCCTCAATCTTCTACCCTGGAAAATCAAGCAACTGGACTAGATCACAGGTTCTTAACATTTTTTAAATCTGTGTGTGGCACATTCCTTTGAGAATATGGTGATGCTCATAGACTCTTCTCAAAATGATTTTAAATGTATAAAATAGAATTCATAGGATTTAAAAAAGAGGTCAATTATATTTCAAAGCAGTTATAAAATTATTTTTAAAGGCAAATTCATAGCATTCAGATTAAGAACCCCTGTACCAGATGATTCCTAGTATTCCTTCTACTTCTAATACTTTGAGATATAGGAATTGAGGAGACTTCTAGTTTTCTCTTAAAGCTAGAAGAGAAATTGCTCTACCCTGACCCCCCCATCCTCAACCCTGATTAATACCAAGCACAGCACAGCTTTAATAGAAAGCTATATAGTAGACTTCATTTCTTTAGGAAGTAGCTTCCTTAGTAATAGCTGGGATCTCTTGCCCCTCCTCCAACATTCCTCATATACAAAATCTTCTTTTTGATCCTTTTTGATCCTTGTCATTATTTGTATTGCTTGGCACTAGCACAAAAATGCCAAACTTTGGCTTTTCTGTGGAGGAACTCTATAGGGGCAGATGTCAGTTCTGAGTAATATATTCTTTTTTCCCCCAATTATTTTAGATCTGACCTTATTTGGGTAAGTAGTGCTTTAAAATTGTGTTCATACGGTTTCTGAGTTTGTCTTGGAAAGTAGATTCCGAAGTATTTAATGTTGTCTACAGTTACTTTATTTTTTTAACTGCTATTTTATTTTTACAAATACATGTTATGAAAGTTTTTCAACATTTATCCATATGCATATGTATATTTTTAACTTACAAAATTTCCTTCCACCCTCCCTTCCCACTTCCTCCCCTCAGTGGCAAACAGTTAAGGTTAACATTGTACATACATATTTGTGACAAACATGTTTACAGATTAGTCATTTTCAGTATGAGGAATTAGAATTGGGAAACAATGTAAAGATTGAAAAATTCAAAACTCACAAAAATTATAGGGAGGAATTAGAATTAAGGGATAAGAGATTTTTTTAATATATAAATTGTTCATCAGATTCCAAAAGGTTTTTTTTTTAATTTGCTTTTGGTTTGTTTTGGTTTTTCTTCCCTGGATGGGGATGAATGCCATTATTCAAAGCCAGTCTAATATGGTTGTCCTAGCTCTCTGAACTGCTGAGAGGAGCTGCTTCCATCAAAATTGATCATCTCACAGTATTGTTGTTAATGTGTTCATTGTTCTCTTGGTTCTGCTCCTTTCACTCGGCATAAGATCCTGTAACTCATTCCATGCTTTTTCTAGAGTCAGATCATTTATGGTTTCTTTTGGAACAATAACATTCCATAGTATTCATGTATTATAACTTGTTTAGCCTTTCCCCAATTATGAGAAGTAATATAGTCTTGAAGTTAGAAGCATCACTAGATATTATTTGTTTGAAACCTACCCAATTCAGTAATGACATCTTTAAAATCTCTAATAGTTAAGAATCATAACTTCTAATCCAAGTTTGGTAATCTTTTCCTCTGACTAGAAAACTTAGGTTAAAAAATTATTAATATGGTGAAAATTCATCAATAAACATTTACTTTATATTTGTTATATGAATGATGCTAAGTACTGAGAAAAAAGTCAAATAATCAATCTGTCTAAGAAAGCTATATTTGAATTAGGGAGAAATCTTATATACATACCAGTATATGAATATATAATGTATAAAATGAATACAAGTTTTTTTTAGGAAGGATGGAAAGTATTAGTCTTGGGAGGATCGGGAAAGGCTTTATGTAGAAGATGATATTTGAGCTGAAGCATGAAGGTAAAAAGGAAATTTGAGAAATGTACATGAGAAGGGAAAGCATCCCAAGTTGGAGATCCTGGAAAGGCACAGAGACGAGGCAGTTTATCCCTATTTCTCTTTTGAAACACAGTATTACAGGTGTATATGAGAAAAATAATGTATATATGTGTGTATGTATGTATGTATGTATATATATGTATATATGTAAATTTGTATGTATCAAACTAGGTGATCCTGGGCAATTCATTTATTCTATATCCCTGTTTATTCATCTGCAAAATGGGGATAACAACAAGATCTCTCAAAATGATTGTGAGGATAAATGAGTTAATAATTTAAAGTACATGAAAATCTTTTAAAGTACTTTGTAAAAGCTAGCTAAAGAGTTTGATGAAATCTAAAAGACAGAAAAAAGGAATAAAAGAACAATATTAAGAAAATGTGATAAAATAAATGTAATATAAATATATTAAATATATCGAAGGAGATGGCATTAGCCTTAGTTTTGTCTATTTTTTGCTTTTTAATGCACAGGAATGTATGTGAATGGGAACCCATGGAAGTGGACATTAAAGGTATAGGGTAATAAAAAAAAAAGACTTGGCAATGAGATGGGAAAGTATAAAAAGACTGGAAGAAAGAAAACACTTCAATCAGCTTGACTGAAGGAGAAATTACATGAAGGCAGGAAAGAGTTAAAAGTAACATCAAGGTCCCAAATACAGGAAACAGGTAAAGAGTGATGCCACTAACAGAAATAGGATAAGTTTTAGGTAAACTTGAGAAGCTTACTTTGGAACAGGTTGAATGAGAAACTGATAGGAAAACTAGGTAGAAAGATGTTGTATTTAAAGAATAGGGTAGAAAAATGTTATAAGAAGGTGGAATTATGAATAATTTGCTCATGTCATAGTAGCTAAAGATCAAATGACATTTTTCCCAGAATTGTCCTATGTATTTTTTCAGAGGTCCATAACTCTGATTTACTTACTGTGAGGAGCTCTTGGTAGGAAAATACTCTTTTTTGATGCATGTCATCTTCTATGACTCAGAGGTTAAAGAATTACAATGGCCACTAAAATATTGTTTTTCATCATATTTCCATTGTATTTATCAATATGTAAATGCTAACTACATTGATTTCCCAATCTATTTTCATTTTAGAGTGTAATCTTCAATATGGGTGACACAGATAACAAAATATAAGGGAAGGAACCTGAAAACATAACTTACCAGTTCAACAGCAGAATTGGTAAGTAAAAAACTCAGCTGGTTAGAACTTTGGTAAATATAGTGAGAGGAAATGCAATGGATGTATGTAAGGTCTTACAGTGATGTTCAAAAAGTAGACTGTGCAGGAACAGAATGTGGATAAATGGATAGATAAAAATTCTTATAAAAATACCTGGGTGTTTTAGAGGATTATAAACATATTCAAAAGTCAATAATAGGATTTTGCAAGCAAAACAAAAATGTCACTAGCCACATTTTTAAAATACTTAGCCTACATTATTAAAGTTATGGTACCCAGAACAAGAGAGGTGCTATCCTACTATCCTCTGCTCAAGTCATACCATATTTGGAGTACATTCTGAGTGTTTCATTCATAAAATCTTGGTATGGTTTGGATTTATCTTACAGAGGTAATGGGGCAGCTAGGTGGTGCAGTGGATAGAGCACCAACCCTGGAGTCAGAAGCACTTGAGCTCAAATCCAGTCTCAGACACATAATAATTACCTCCTGTGTGACCTTGGGCAAGTCATTTAACACCACTGCTTTGTAAAAAAAATTAAAAAACAAAAAAAAGAGGTAATGAATTTGGGCTTCATAAGAGGATAATGCCTTGGTTTGTTTGTGATGAGTTCCACTTTTACTTAGCTCTCCTCAGGTAGACAGCTAGAAATATGACATTACTTTTAAGAGCTAGACTTCTTGGGAATAAAGAGGCATTTCATATTACACTAATATCATCTAAATGATTGTAGGACACAGCCAAAGTCCCTTGTCCACCTTCCCCTTTTTGTGGTTTTGGTCTCTTCTCTTAGCTATAACTTTTGGTTGTGCATAATTTGAATTTTCCCCAAGAGGTTGGTACTGTACATGTCTTCTCCTGTACCATCTCATCTTTTCTTTGTTAGAAGGCTGGATTATAGAATCTTACCAAACTTGGTGCTGTCCAGGAAATTTCCCTTCTGTTTCAACAGACTATATTACACAATCATACTGCCTTGGAAATTCCCCAAAGAAATCCCTCTTGTCCAGTAGATTAATATTTTAGAGCTCTGATCACTTGGACATGTGTCTATAGTTCATAGATACAATCATTCAGGTTGAGAAATTGCCACTATTTTTTTAAAACTGAGACAAAGAACTCTTTTACTCATGTTCTATGGATGAGAAAATATGTGCTTCTGCCCAAAGCAATCATTAACAATTCTAGGAGAAAGAAACTCATTCCATAACTGAGAATCACTCTTAACGCTTCTGTTCTCTCTTTTGAAGAAAAAATATCATATGAGAAAACTGGGAACAGATGAGTCCATCTTGACTCTTTCTATATAGTCTGGGGCTCTACCAATTCATTTTGGGGGCAACCATATTTAATGAGAGCCCTGCTATATTCAGATGGTGCTGTTGCCAGGGATAAGAGCTGACTGATAACCAGAAAAAAAAAGAATGAAATTACTAGTATCCATTGCCTTTGTTGGCTACTAGCATCCATTATTTGGAGTAATTGTGTTTCAGAAGGAAAATCAAGAATAGAAAATTGAAAGTAAGATAGAAGAGGTTGTTGCACCACTGAGTGAGAAAATCAGAGATTGGGGGAATGTTTAGATAAAGTACTCACCAATAAACATTTTATCAGAAAAAGACTAGAAAATTTATTTTGATAAATGGAGTAGTGTTTGGAGGCTCTCATCTAACTAACAAAATAATGATGGATGACCATGAGGTTCCAACTTCCTTATGGGCAGGAGAAGAAATGTGGAATATTAAATTGGCCATTAGAATTTTGAGTTGCTAAATTGATTAACTCTATGTTGTAAAGCCAGTGAGGTGGACCAGATTTATCATCTAAAACCCATGCTCCTCCTTCAAACTACATATATAATTCTGTCAAAGTGTTAAATACCAATCTGGTGACTGACAAAAATAGAACCAACAGAGACCATCTGTTAAGCTTAAATAATTATAATTAATAATAATTGTTCTTTGATTTCAAAGACGACTTTGTTATTGTGTAAAGACATCCGACATACTTTCCTTTTTGAGAACCATTTCACCCCATGGCCTTTGATGGAAACAAAACTCCTGGTGATGATCTGAAAATGGTGGACTTTTTTTTATTGTTTCATCTGCCATATCAGTAAGGTACCTCAGTGCTATTACAACACAATAGGGTTTATACAAACCTGTCTCTTGATGGACTAATTGTCATTGCAGGCTAGATCTTTTACTTGAAGGCCAAATTGGTGATAATCCATTATATTCAAACCTGTTTCTAGATGGGCTAATCTTCAGTAAATATCATACTTCCCCCATCCTCAGAGACTTTGTTTTAATAGAAGCTGCTGGCAAGTCGTAGGAATAATTCCACCAGATCATAAATGGAGTTCAAGTTGCTAGAATATTCAATACTTTTGAGTCACAGAAGCATATGAATGTCTGAGATATCAATAATTTCATTTGGAAACTTTCCATGGGGTGCTTCTCACATATTTTATTCTGGGTCTCAAAGATTCCAGTATGTCAGTTATCTATGCCAGTTCCAATTTAATGAAAATTGTGGCTTTAATGAACAATAATGTTAGTAGCCTTGTCAACTTGAATCAAAATGAATACGAAATTCTAAAATTTTCTTAGATTGTTAAAAACTATTGGTAGTAGAAGTGAATTTTAGTTTCTCTCAAAAGCTTAGGATAACTCACAGAAAAAAATATCAGACATCAAAAATCAAAGCTAATATTGGTGTGGGAACCTATGGTCCCTTTGGAAGTAGCTTAAATAAGGCAAATTAGCATAGCAAATACATCCCCAAACTGAAACTCATAAGGGTAAAAAAATTAGTTGAATGTATCCTAACTGAAGGAAGATTTTTTTCCTAGACAAGAGAATTATCTTTTTTAAACTTGACAGGATATAATATTTCCTATTCCTTCTTATTTTTTAAAAAGATTTAAACAGGTGTCATGAAGAACAACTCAAATTTCATTCTGAAGCTTGAAGACATACACTTAAAAACAGCCTACCCTGAAAATTTTGCTCTATACTTTTACAGATCTGTCTTTTATGTAAAAATACATTAGAAACATCTTTTAAAAACAGCTTTTCAAGTTTTTTTTATCTTACTATGAGATCCTTTATCACTGACAGTTTTATGTACTAATTTCTTGGTGAAACTGAAAATGAAGGCAAATGGAATAGAAAATGTCAAATTTATTTATAAATTATGTCCCATATTTATACTGTCCAAAAAAGAAAAAGTTTAAAAACATGTGAAGCAAGTAAAATGCTGGGATTGAGTCTGGAACCATGAACAAGAATTCTGTTTGAAATCTTTGATTTAATATCATGTATAAAATAGTTTAAGTTATTATGCTATCATGCAAATTCTAGGGAAATGGTAAATGAGTTATTGGTTGACAATGGTTGAATATGTGATTTTAATAAAATATTTATAACAACACTCAAAAAGCAATACTTAATGAGATGTCCTGACTCAATGTTTTGCAAATTACTAGTTGCCAAAAGGCAAGTGTTAATACATTCCCAACAAAATATTACCAACATTTCTGAGGGTTCAGTTTTTCACTTGCAATAATGACTTGAATTTCATAGTTATCCCCCACATATAATTTTACCCAGTTCCTCAGAATTAGATTCTACTTTGTGTGTTTAAGTTTCTCACCCATCAAAATCATGAAAGTAAAATTAGAATATACAATAGCAAAATGTAAAAAGAATAAAAAAAAAGGAAAGTTAAAAAGGGAGGGGAGAACTTCTCTCAATGTTTCCTGAATCTCAAGTTCCTTCCCATGGATTTACAATTCACAAAAATATTGTAAAGAAGCTGTCCTAAGGGGTGGCTAGGTGGTGCAGTGGTTAGAGCACCGGCCCTGGAGTACCTGAGTTCAAATCCAGCCTCAGACACTTAATAATTACCTAGCTGTGTGGCCTTGGGCAAGCCACCTAACCCCATTGCCTTGCACAAACCTAAAAAAAAAAAACTTCCCTAGCTCAATCCATGCTAAGACAAGTAATCAAGCACCACCACTCACAAATTCACATTTCCAGATAAGTCTCCAACAGAGAATTAATTCGTTTATTCCAGCTTTTAGATATCTCTCTCGAGCTGCCCTGGTTCAATCCTTACTAAGGCAAGTAGTCTAGCCCAAAGAAAATCATATGCAAACTTGTGCTGGATAACTACATTTAGAGATGTGCAAGGATCAATTGCTATATTTATTGGACTAGATCTCTAAGGTCCTTTCCATCTCTCAGTGTCTGTGATACTAAAGTTTTGCTAATGCATTTTATATCAGTGATTTTTTGCTCGGATACCTGAAATTATTTATAAGAATACTAGGAAGTTCAGAAGCATTTGAACAACATGTGAATTTAGAAGAAAAGTGAGATATTACATCTGAAAAATGTTGTCTTTATTTGACATTTATTTATCATCTTTTAAACAGAGGACAGATTCATTCACTTAGGGATCAATGAGTATTTCACTTTTCTAGAATCTTTCTATAAGAAAACTCTAATAAGTTTCTTTCTCTCTACTCTTTCACTTTTCTTCAATTAGAGATCCAATCGCCCCACCTCATTCTTTCATGGCTTTAAATTCTTCCAACATTATTGCACCTAAAATTTAATTACTAAATGCACTTTGACTTTTCTTATAAAATTATAAATCTAGAAGAAAGATTTCAAAAAAATTAGTCAAACTCACTATCAAAACTGCCATGCTTTATTTCTACTTTAGACAACATAATCTTGCAGAATTAATGTGGTCCCTTGTGGCATGTTTTCAAATTCTTCTTTTGGTAACTGTTGAATAATTAAAATACGACTTGTACATTAAATTGTGTGATATTAATTCATTACCATGAAATTTATTTTCAAAACATGTTGTAGCTCTTAATTTCTTATTTCTTAATATTTTTCTCATCTTATGCAAGTATTTAATTAGCAAAATAAGTATTGCTACTGTTATTAATTTAACTAATAATAATAATTTAAATTAATTAAATAATAATAATTGATAACAATAATAAATATCACTTTAAAGTTTACATACCTATTCATATCATTTCATCTGAACTGAATAGTCTTTTTGGCTCATAGTTTTAGGTTTGTCAGGTGAAATTGCTGCTCATATTTCAATTATCCTTCAAAATATTAACATCATGGTTTGTTTTTTTTTTGCTTAGACAATAAAATCTGGGCAACTAGGTGGTTTGGTGTGTAGAGTGCCATGCTAAGAAGGAACTGACAAACTACTCTGGTATCTTTGCCTAGGAAATCCCAAATAGGATTAAAAACAGTTGAACATAAATGAACAACAATAAAAGATAGTGAAATATGTTTAGTTATACTTTTTGGAATTTTTGATTATGAAATCAAGATTATGATTCCTGGGATAGAAACCATAAATTACCTAAAAGATTTGTATGTTTCATTGGATCCAAGATAGATTTCTTCTATAACTGTTTCTATAAACCAAATAATGTAATGATTGACTCAAAATTTTATTTAAAAGTGAATTTATTGTACTCAAGAGGAAATCATCATTTATTACCCCTAATGCAGTCCTTTTGACAAGTTTGTTTCAACAAAGAAAAATGTCAGCCTGACCCTCAATTTGTAGCCATCTCTTTAAAAGGAGAGAAAAACAGAAAGATAACATAGTTTCAATTTAAGAAGAAAGAGCCAAGTAGGAAGGATATAATCTATTGTCTACTATTAGGGCTCAAAATGTCTTAAATTGCTGCTCCATTTGTTGTCAATCATTCTTGTTTAAGTCTGTGTTCATTTTACAGTGTCTAACTTGATAATTATCTAATGTAATTTTCTTCAGTTGGGCAGCCATTTATTTTTAAAGTTACTTAACAGCTGGATTTCATCAGAGACCTGCTACACATAATCAGGCCATTGCAATTTTTCATATGGTGATACTGGGTGGCACTTTAGATTCTCTGTAACTTTCCCAGAAAATGACAGCTTTCTTAAGTCAATAATGTAGTCACCACTGATTTCATACTTAACAGTGGGGCTGCATGAGATCCCAAATCAACAATTATGCTAATGTAATTTTGAATTCTCACATTTAGGAAAGACATATTTGTTGATATCTTGTCACTTACAACAATTTTGATACACATTTATTCTACTAAGACTTTTCTAATTAAAACTTTTCATTTCTTTGTCTGATACATGTCTAAACCACTACTTTGTTTAGCCACTTTAATTTCCCTCTGCATAAGCTTTCCTGAAATCTTAATTGGATCTGTCAAGGAAAAACAAATCTCTTTAAGTTATAAAAATAATAGAAAATTAAATATCTGCTAGGCCTCATCAAGCCAGCAATAAGAAAGCATTTCATTTGTATGTATGCATGCATGTAATTTGCCTCATCCACTGCATTTTATCATATTAAAATAGATTTGATTTTATTACTACCTCATGAAGGCTAAAAAGTTCTCATAAGTTCCCCCCCCAAAAAAGATACCTAAAATCTTTATTCCATATGTCAAAATAATTAAAACTTAATATCTCAGAATAGAAAGGCACTTTAAAAGTCATCTTTTTCCAACTGCTCCCTAAAGCATGAAGATTTGGGAATAATTGCAACTCTTCAAGGCCTATATGCAATAAAGATACAAAAAATCTTGAGCAAGCATCCTTATCAACCCAAGGAAAGTTCCAGTGAATGGATTCTTTAGCTACCATTCTGATTGCATTTTATATTTCTGGGTTGAAAACTATAATGTCAACAAAGTCAAATGAGAAAATTAAGATAAATAAGGTTAAAGGCATCTCCTTCCTATATTTTAAAATCAGCATTATGCTTTGATAACTGATTTTTTGCTTTTGTGTAAGGCAGAGGTGAAATGGGAAGGGAATTCAAGCCCCATTTAAATGAATGTTAAAAATAATTAAAATAAATTAACATTATACTTTGTTTCAAAATGATATTAAAAAATTTATAATTAACACTAACTTTAATAAAACCCCATATGATTCAAGAACTGTTGTATCAACCCCTTGATAAGTACCTATGAAACTATTTAATTGTCCCTTTAAGATTCCCAAATAAGCACATATTTATGACAACACATTATATGATTTCATATTTAGAATCAGAAGGGATATTAGAAGTGATCCAGTCTATCCTCCTAACATTAGAAATGAGAAAACTAAGACCCAGAAAGTTAATCAATTTGTCTAGGAAGAAATTAACAAAAATAAAATTTATATTCTGGTCCTCACTCAAAATTTAAGTGTTTCCCCTAATCCAATAGTAGTAAAAGTAGGGGAGGTGGGACTATTTCCTTTTTGACTAACCAAAAAAAAAGGTATTTTCTGAATTTACTCCTCTTTAAAAATGGAAGGGAGCATTGTAAAGTGAGATATGTGAACTTGAATCTATGCTATGTGAACTAAGATTTTGTTCTCTTAGAGTCCAATCAAAACTCTTCTCCCTAAAGCTAAGAATGATATTTACATTGACAATTTGAATGACCTTTTTCTTAATGCTCATACTTCTTGACTTCTCTGCAACCTCTGTAACCAACAATGATCTTCTTTTCCTTGATTCTTTCGCATTTTTGGATTTCATGAGAAAATGGCAATCAATTGGGGAATAGTTAAAAAAAGTGTGACTTATGATTATGATGATAAAAATGATAATAGAGATGGTTTCACGCTGGAAAAACTTATATGAACTGACGTGAAGTCATAAATAGGACAAGATTATACATGACAATAGTATCATGATGCTATGATCAATTGTGAATGATTTAGCTATTTTGATCAACACAATGATCCAAGGATTCATGGTGCAAAATGCAATTGAACTAAAGGGAGACAATTAATGATTTCTCAGAATAAATTTAAGTATAATATTCTTATTTTTTTTGGTGATATGACTAATATGGAAATATAGTCAACCCTCATCTTTCATGAGGGTAATGTTGCTAGAAAATGACACAAAAGTAAAAAATGCCAATGTTGATTTATTGAACATATGGAAAATTGGGTATTAGGTTTCTGTGACCATCAAAAATTATAACCTTTCTATTTTTTCTTACTGATATTTTATTTTTCCAATTACACACTGAAAGTTTTTCAACATTCATCCACATGTGTATTTATAAGTGACACAATTTTCTTCCACTCTTCTTTCCCACCTCCCTCTTCTCAGCAACAAATAATTTGGTGAACATTGTTCATGGACATTTGTGTTTAACATGTTTGCATATTAGTCATTTTCTGTATGAGGAATTAGGACTAAGGGGGGAAAAAAGAAAATCATAGAATAAGGAAGGAAAAGCATAAGAGAAAATTTTAAAAAGTGAACATAGTGTTCATTCAGTTTCTGTATTTTGTTTTTGTTTTGTTTTGTTTTGTTTATTTTGTTTTTCTTCATCTGAATGTAGATGATGTTGTCTTTAACAAGTCTACAAGGGTTGTCCTAGCTCTCTGAAGAGTTAAGGGAAGCTGCATTCATCAAAGTTGATCAACTCACAATGTTGTTGTTAATGTGTACAATGTTCTCTTGGTTCTGCTCCCTTCACTCAGCATCAGTTCCTGTAGTTCATTCCATGATTCTCTAGAGTCTGACCATTCATGATTTCTTAAAGAACAACAGTCTTCCATAACATTCATATAGAATACTTTGTTGAACCATTCACCAATTGATAGGCATTCCCTTAATTTTCAATTCTTTGCCATTACATAAAGAGCTCCATTGAATATTTTGGAACATGTGGGACTTTTTATATTTTCTGGATATACATCTAGTATTGGTATTGCTGAGTGAAAGGGTATGATCAGTTCTATTGTTTTTTGGGCATAGTTTCATATTGCTCTTCAGAATGGTTGGATTAGTTCACAACTCCACCAACAATGTATTAATATCCCAATCCTCCCACAACCTCTCCAACATTGCTCATTTTCTCTTTTTTTGTCATCTTAGCCGATCTGATGGGTGATGCCTCATGGTTATTTTCATTTTCATTGCTCTAATTGTTAATGATTTGGAGCATTTTTTCATATCATTATATATATATATATATATATGTATCTTTAATTTCTTTCTTTTGAAAACTGCATGTTCGTATCATTTGACCATTTATTAATTGAGGAATGACTTGTAACCTTATAAATTTGATTCAATTCTGTACATATTTTAGAAATGAGACATTTATCAGAATATCTCTCTGTGAAAATTGCTTCCAAACTTTGTTTTCCTTCTAATTTTGGCAACATTAGATTTATTAATGCAAAATATTTTAATTTAATGTAGTCAAAATCATCCATTTTGCAATTTTTAATGTACTCTATTTCCATAGATCTGAAAGTTAGATTTCTTGATGTGTTAATTGGTCTTTGGTATCACCCTTTAATTGGTCTGCAGTATCACTCTAAATCCTATACACATTTTGACCTTATTTTGGTATAGCATGTAAGAGTTGGGTCTATGCTTAGTTTTTGCCATATTATTTTCCAGTTTTCTCAACAATTTTTGTCAAATACTGATTTCCTATCCATAAAGCTCATGTCTTTGGGTTTGTCAAACAATAGATAATTACAGTCATTTATTACTATTTCTTTAATATATATCTTAATCCACTGGACCATTACACTATTTCTTAATTAGTATCTTAACCAGTAATAATCAGTATAGGGCAGTTTTCATGATTACTTCTTTATAGTATAGTTTTAAATCTGGTAGAGCTAGATCACCTCCTTTTATGATTTTTTTCATTAGTACCCTTAGTATTCTTGACCTTTTGTTGCTCCAGATGAATTTTGTTACTATTTTTTCTAGCTTTATAAAATAATTATTTGATAGTTTGATTGGTATGGCACTAAATAGCTGTTGATTTTCTGAGAAGTGTCATTTTTATATTACCTTGCTCTAACCATGAGCAATTGATATTTTTCCAGTTGTTTAGATCTGAGTTTATTTGTGTGAAAAGTGTTTTGTAATTGTGCCCATACAGTTTCTGGGTTTGTCTTGGTAAGTAAATGCCCAAGGATTTTATGTAGTGTGAAGTTACTTTATTTTTTTTTAGGTTTTTGCAAGGCAAATGGGGTTAAGTGGCTTGCCCAAGGCCACACAGCTAGGTAATTATTAAGTGTCTGAGACTGGATTTGAACCCAGGTACTCCTGACTCCAAGGCCAGTGCTGAAGTTACTTTAAATGGAATTTCTCTTTCTATCTCTTACACTTGGGCTTTGTTGTTTAAAAAAAATAGAAATGCTGATAATTTACATGGGTTTATTTTATACTTTATTGAATTTGCTAATTGTTTTAAGCAGTTTTTTAGATGATTATCTAGGGTTTTCTAAGTATACATCATATCATCTGCATAAAGTGAAAGTTTTGTTTCCTCATTGCCAAGTCTAATTTCTTCAATTTCTTTTTCAACACTTCTTGCTAATGCTAACATTTCCTTTCCTAAATTTTATTTATTTAAGACAATGAAGTTAAGAATGACTTGCCCAAGGTCACATAGCTAGCTAATTATTAAGTTTCTGAGGTCACATTTGAACTCAAATCCACCTGACTCCAGGGTCAGTGCTATATTCACTATGCTACCTAGCTGCTCCTAAAGTTAACATCTCTAATACTACACTGAATAGTAATGGTCATAATAGGCATTCTTTTTTTCATCATTCAACTTATTGGAAATGCTCCTAGTTTTACCCTTTTATATATAATATTTATTGATGGTTTTAAATAGATAATGCTTATTATTTTAAAGAAAACTCCATTTATTCCACTACTCTCAAGTCTTTTTAATAGGAATAGATGTTGCATTTTGTCAAAAGCTTTTTGAACAGCTTTTGAAATAATCATATGATTTCAGTAGGTTTTGTTGTTGATATGTTCAGTTATGTTGAGTGTTTTTGAATCATTCTTGCCTACCTGGTATAAATCCTACCTGATCATGGTGTATTATTGTATGAATAACTTGCTATACTCTCTTTGCTAAGATTTTATTTAAGCTTTTTGCATCAATGTTCATTAAGGAGACTGGTCTATAATTTTCTTTGTTTTGACTCTTCCTGGTTTTGGTATCAGCATCATATTGGTTTCATAAAAGGAATTTGGCAGAACACCTATTTTTTAATATAGATTTTGTAGAATTGGAATTAATTCTTCCTTAAATGTTTGGTAGAATTCATTTGTAAATCCATCTAGACTTGGAGACTTTTTCTTAGGTATTTTATTGATGATTTGTTCAATTTCTTTTTCTTTTTTGAAATGGGGTTATTTAAATATTATATATCCCCTTCTGTTAATCTGGGTGTTTGTATTTTTGTAAATATTCATCCATTTCAGGTTATAAAATTTGTTGGCACAGTTGGGCAAACTATCTCCAAATTACCTCTTTAATTTCCTCCTAATTGGTGGTGAGCTCACCCTTTTCTTATTTTTTTTTGATACTGGTAATTTGATATACTTCTTTCTTTTTTTAAAAATCAGATTAACCAAATGTTTGTTTTATTAAGCTTTTCAAAAATTCACCTCTTATTTCTATTTATTAGATCAATGACTTCTTTGTTTTTAATTTTATTGATCTCTCCTTTGATTTTCAGAATTCCTAATTTGGTATTATATTGGGGACCTTTAATGCATTCTTTTTCCAGGTTGGCTGTTGCAGAACCAATTCATTGATGTCCTCTTTTTATATTTTATTCATAAAAGCATTTAGAGGTGTAAAATTTTCCTGAAAAACTGCTTTGACTGCATCCCATAAATTTTGGTATGATGTCTCATTGTTTTCATTTCCTTAGATGAAAATGATTGATTATTTCTTTGATTTGTTCTTCGATCCACTCATTCTTTAAAATTAAGCTTAGTTTCCAATTAATTTTTTGTTTATCTTCCCATGACCCTTCATGACATGTAATTTTTATTACATCATGACCTGAAAAGTATGCTTTTATTATTTCTGCATTTGACTGTAAGATTTTTATGCCCTAATACATGATCAGTTTTAATATAACTGCTATGCATTATCAAGAAAAATGTCTATTTTTTTCTGTCCCCATCCAGTTTTCTCCACAGTTCTCTCATATCTAAATTTTCTAAGATTTTATTCACTTTCTTAACTTCCTTCTTGTTTATTTTGAAGTTAGGTTTATCTAGTTCTGAGAGAAGGAGTTTAAGGTCCCCCTCTATTATTATTTTCTTTCTTTTTTCTTGTAATTCATTCAGCTTCTTCTCTAAGAATCTGGATGCTATACCACTAAGACCATATATATTTAATAATGATATAACTTCATTACCCACAGTGCCTTTTAAGAACCTGTAATTTCCTTCCTTATCCTTTTTAATAAGATCTATTTTTGCTTTTGCTTTGTCTGAGATAAGGATTTTTAATCAGGTTTTTAATCCATTCAGTGGCCTGCTTCCATTTTATGGGAGAGTTCATTCCATTCAAATTTATAGTTGATTGTTAATTCTGTATTTACTTCCATGCCATCTTTCCCCATATATACTTTTCTGTTTCCTTTCCTTTTATTCCTCCTCACCAATGTTTTTCTCCCTTTCCCCTTTTAACTTTTTTCTAATTTTGACTTAAATTTCTCTTTCATTTATGCCTTTGCCTTCCCTTTTATCAGTCTCTTCTTCCCTTTTCTTTCCCCTTCCTCCCCTACTTCCCTGTAGGGTAGGGTATGTTGTTCCCTCTTTGGGGTTTTATATGTGTGTGTGTGTGTGTGTGTGTGTGTGTGTGTGTGTGTGTATGTATATGTGTATATATGTATATGTGTATATGTGTATATATGTATTTCTCTTTTGTCAAAATATACTACTTTTACCAGATCTGATAGAAGAACTATTCACAAAGGTTAATGGATTGATTGATTGATTGATTAGCTACATTACCTCATAGTTACTAAGTACCCTCCCCTATCCTGTCTCTCAAGGGTCATGAATCACCTTAAATTATAATCATTCTATACCTTATCCCCTTTTCAGGTAGCCTCCCTGACACACAAGTCTCTCTTTTTAAAAAAATTTACTTATTTATTTTCATCTATATGCACATGTATATTTTTAAGTTACAAAATTTCCTTCCACCCTCCCTTCATACCCCCCTTCCCTCAGTTAGGTTAGCATTGTATGAACATATTTTTGATAAACATGTTTACAGATTAGTTTTTTTGGTATGAGGAATTAGGATTAAGGGAAAGAAATACGTAAGAGGTAATGCTCATCAGATTCTGAAAGGTTACTTGTGTCTGTGTTTGTGCGTGTGTTTGTGTGTGTGTGTGTGTGTGGTGTTTTCCTTTGTTTTTCTTTCTCTGGATAGGGATAATATTATCCATAGTGAGTCTAATGCTGATATCCTAACTCTCTAACTCTCTGAATTGTTGAGAGGAGCTGCTTCCATCCAGGTTGTTCATCTCACATTCTTGCTGTTAAAATGTACATTGTTTTCTTGGTTCTACTCCCTTTGCTCATCATCAGATTCATTAAGTTATTCCATGCTTCTCTAGAGTTTGATCATTTATAATTTCTTATAGAACAATTGTATTCCAGAGTAATCATATACAATACCTGGTTTAGCCATTCCCCAATTGATGGGTATCCCCTCAATTTCCCATTCTTTGACTATAAAAAGAGCTGCTATGAATATTTTGGAACATGTGGGACTTTGCCCTTTTTTTTATAATTTCTTCTGGATATAAACCTAAAATTGGAATTGCTGGGTCAAAGGTTATGAACAGTTTTATTCCTCTTTGGGCGTAACACAATTCTCAAAGTATCTTGCAAAGCCAAATCATATCATGAACCATTTATACCACGCCCCCATGCATACTTCCTCCAAATGTAGCCAAAGTGTCATGAAAAGCAAAATCTCTTCATGATGCTTTCATGTTCAGTCTCTCTATACTCTATACTCTCTCCCTACATCTCTATTGTATTCCAACCATAACCCTATAGCCCTTCACAACCAAAGTATTGGGTCTACTCTCTCACACTGTCCCTTTAGTACCCCCAAGCAAGGCATTAAAATTCTTGTTAACTACAGTATGGAGTAAGATAAAGTCACTTCATAATCTCTTTATGTTCAACCCTTCTAAGTAAACTCTCACCCTCTGTCCCATTTAACTACAAATCTCTAGCTATTTAGTAAAGTCACTTTTTATTTAATTATGCATAGTGTCTCTAAATACTCTAAGTTCAGGGACACCCTGAAAGTTTCTCTTAAGAATTGATTGTAAGGCATGGTAAACACTGGCATAGGACTGCCTAGCATAGGGTAAGGTATCCTCACTAAAGAAAGATCTGAGCTCTATAAGCAAGGCAAATTTAAAGTAGCTCAAAGGAAAGATGAGATCATGAGTTTAGAGTAAACAGCCCAAGTGTTCACCTGAACTATTTGTAATTGACCTGTGACAGAGCATTCTGAGGTAGTATTGTTCTGATCAGCCACAATTGAATAAACTGTAATTTGTCTCAAACACATTGATGGCATTTTGGTCTTCTTCCATAACAAAAGATAAGAACCAACCATCCCCATATCCTCTAAGTACAATCTCTTCAACTAATTTCAGCTCTTTAACTATCCTAAGAGAAATACAATTCTCAACAGTTGAAAGTGTTATCTTCCCTTGTAGGGTGGTAGATCATTTAATGTTCTTATATACGTTTGTTTTTTACCCCTTTCTGTTTACCTTATTATGTATCTCTTGAGTCTTGTATTTGAAGATCAAATTTTCTATTCAGTTATGGTTTCTTTATCAGAAAATTTTGGAAGTCTTCTATTTCACTGAACATCTGTCTTTTCCCCTGACAGAAAATAAGTTGAATCTTGCAGGGTAGTAAATTCTTGGATATATTCCAGAGTCCTTTGCCCACACCCCCCCAAATCATATTCTAGGCCTTCTGATCCTTTAAAGTTGAAGCTGATAAGTCCTGTGCTTCTTTTATATTTAAATTACTTCTTTTTGGTTGCTTGCAGTATTTTCTACTTTGTTTGAGAAATGCTGGAATTTGGCTATGATAGTTCTTGGAATTTTTAATCCTGGTATCCCTTTCTAGAGGTATTCTATGTATTCTTTCAAGGATTATTTTGTCTTCTCAATGTATCATATTGGAAGAGTTTTCCCTGATAATTTCCTGTAAGATATTTTCCAGGTTTCTTTTTGTTGTTGTTGTTGTTGATCTAGGTTTTCTGGTAGATAAATAATTTGTAAATTATCTCTTTTGGATCTGTTTTCCAGGTCACTTGTTTTGTCTAAAAGGCACTTTATATTTTCTTCAATGCTTTTCAGTATTTTGATTTTGTTTGATGCAATCTTAGTTTCTCCTAGACTCTTTAGTTTCTATTTCTCCAATTCTCCTTTTTAGGGTTTTATTTTCTTCAGTTACTTTTTGTGTTTCTTTTCCAATTGATTAATTTTACTTTTTGCTGAGTTGCATTTCCTTTTTAGATAGTCAATTTGAGTTTTATATGAGTTGCATACCTTTTCTAGTTGTTTAATTGTGTTTTTTAAAGAATTATATTCTTTTTGCAGTTGGTTATTTTTACTTTTAAAGGAGTTGATTTCTTTCATATTTTTTTCCATGATTTTCCTGTATGACTCTCATTTCCTTTTTCCATTTTAATTCTTCCTCTTTTCTTTGGATTTTAAATTGTTTTTTAAATTAATTCTATGAGGTTTTTGATATGACCTCAATTCATAAATCCTTATGACACTTCACATGTAGATAAATTGTCACTGCTTTCTTTTCTGAGATGGTCTTTTTATCATCTCTATCTGCCATAGTAGCTTCCTGTGGTTAGGACTCTTAGTTATTTTGTTCACTTTGATTCTTGAGGTCTGCTCCAAGGTTTTTGTGGAGGCACTGGGTTCTGATCCTTGGCTTATTGCTGATCAAAATGTTTCCTTTTGCAGCCCACACATTGTTCATGCAGTAGTTTTTTTTTTACCCCTCCTTTATGTCCAGGACCTGCTTAAGCAGTAGTTTTTTTGTGTTTTGTCTCCCCAACCCAGTCCTATCATTTGTCCCAGTGTTGCCAGGGTTCAGACTTTGTTGGTACCCTCCCCACTGGCTTACTATCTACCTTTTGTAACCTGTGCTGCTGCCTGGCTACCAGGACCTGGACTACACTGTGGCTAAAAGCTTCCCACAGGCTTTGCGGCTCTCCTGCCTAGCTGGGCTTTACTTCCCCTTCCCCCCAGAGAGACAAACCTTCCGTGAAGATCCTCCACAACGTCTGCCACTGAAAACTTGTTTCAATCTTTTTTTTGGTGGGATCTGTAACTTTAATGTCTGTGTAGAGACTTCATATAATGTTACGTGAGGAAAAGTTCCTAGAATGTGCTAGCTTCACACTGCCTTCTTGGCTCTGCCACAGAAGAGCTCAAAAACTATAATCTTTCACTAAAGATTGCTGAAAATATACTTTTCAGCATATATTTCTTTGTAATGAAACAATAATGCTGATAATATGTACTTTTCCTAACAAAGTAACTATGTGATAGCCCATAAAATGCACTACACAAAATAAAATTGGTAACATTAAAAGCATTTTATTACAATAATAATTCCCTATGATTCTGAGATCTTTTGATCCAACATTTCCTTCAGAAAACATTGGTTTTTTGGGGGGGGGAGGGCAATGGGGTTAAGTGACTTGCCCAAGTTAAGTATTAAGTTAAGGAAGTATTACGTATCTGAGGTTGGATTTGAACTTGTCTTCCCAACTCTAGGGTCAGAGCTCTATCCACTGTGTCCTAACTGCCCCAAAATATTGATTTCAGACAATATTGACTTTTCGTAATATATGAAACCTATAGTATCATAAATATTATACAACAAATAAAATTCTTAAAACTAAAAATGTTTTAACCTGAACTAATTATTCTATAGACATCTGAAATTCAACTTTCAAATCTAAGCTTATAATCTTTTCCCAAAAATTCATTAAAATTCTCCTATCAGGAACGAGCTTTGCAGTTTGGCTGGCCTATCTTTATTCCCATGGCCACCTTTGTGAGCACTATTAGGCAATGACTTTTATTAAATGATAAAATTATGGAATTTTATTAGGCCATGTGAGGATTCTGAAGCATGTTTCCCTGTCCACTCTATCATTCCATTCAAGAAATGGTAATCGGATGTCCCAAATCAGAAAGTCAGGGTAAGTGGAAGTTTTGCCTGTGATTGGGTGGACATTGACAATAATTTGGTCCACGTGTTTTTGAAGAAAATAAATAAAAATAATTATAGTGACAACTGTTGTTTAAATATTTCTTTAAGGTTTGGAAAGCATTTAACCTACATTATCTCATATGACCTCAAACCCTTTTGAGATGAAAAATATTCAGTTAACTAGTCAATAACCATTTATTAAGCACATACTATTTGTTCAGCACTATGTTAAGTGCTCAGTATATTGAAATTTTATAATCAATTCACTTTACAATGAAATTTATTATTATTATTATTATTATTATTATTATTATTATTATTATTATTTTAGGATTTTGCAAAGCAAATGGAGTTAAGTGGCTTGCCCAAGGCCACACAGCTAGGTAATAATTAAGTGTCTGAGCCTGTATTTGAAGTCAGGTATTCCTGACTCCAGGACTGATGCTCTATCCACTGCACCACCTAGCCACCTCCAAATTTATTTTTTTAAAGACAATCTCTTCTCTCAGGGAACTCAGATTCTAATGGGTTGACAATATAGAAGTAACTTCGTACAAACAAGCTATATCAATTTAGCAATAAACAATTATTAATCACCCATTTCTGTGCCATTTCTGTGCGAAGTTATAGCAAGAGGTAAAAGACAATCTTTACCCTTATGGAGCTTATAATGTAATAGGAGGAACAACATTTAAATAAATATATATAATGCAAGATATACATAATATAAACAGAAAAAAAAGAATTAAAAGTGACTGGAAAAGCCTTCCTGCAAAAAGTGAAATTTTTAACCAGAACTTGAAAGAAGTCAAGGAAGAAAAGGGAATGTATTCTGTACCCTCCTGGAATAACAGAAAGGAGGAATGTGAGACGTAAGAATTCTGAAAAGTTGTGCAGTAGGTCAGACCATGATGGTCATTGAATATCAAAGAGAGAGGACTTCGTATCTGTTTTTTGGAGTAATACATGAGAATTAGAATCAATGCAGCTGCTTTTCCCTTTTGTTCAGATTCTTCTTTTTGCAGTCTGACTAATGTAGAAATATGTTAAATATAATTGTACATGCATAACCTATATAAGATTGCTTGTAGTCTTGGGAAGGTGAGAGGTCACAAGGGGGGGAGGGAGAAAAATTTAGAACTCAAGTCTTACAAAAATGAGGACTGAAAATTATCTTTAGAAGTAATTAGGAAAAAATGCTTTTTCAAATAAAATGCTATTTTTAATTGATTTATTTTATTTTTCCAATTACATGTTAAGAAAGTTTTTCAACATCCATCCACATGCATATGTATATTTTTAAGTTACATAATTTCCTTCCACTCTCCCTTCCCTCCCCTCCCTTAAGTAGAGAACAGTTGGGTGAATACTGTATATTAACATTCTTGACATATTTACTGTTTAGTCATTTTTTTGTTCCAAAGGACCTTATATTCCTTTTGTCCTCATAGCTTTTTTTTAAACTAAATTTTAAGTTATTTATTTTTTGTTTTTGTAAAAATGATGTTTTTATACATTACTGAAATATTCTTGTTTAAGGGTAAACATACTACCCCCTGCCCCCCAAAAAATATAGCTCTTTATAAGCAATAAAGTAGAGGAAAGAGAAAAAAAATTAAAATTATAATAAAAAATAATAATAACAGGGGCAGTCAGGTGCCCCTGCTGCCATGAGCCACAGCTCCCAGATGCCCTGGGGCTGCTTCCAGGAGGCCAAAGTTCCTTCACTCTGGTGGGCCTCCCCTCTAACCCCATGGAGCAGAGATGTTCCACTATTTTTCAGGTTACCTTGGCCTGGAGAATTGCCTCATTGGATCTTTCTGTGGATTCTGTCTCTAGAAAATGTAGTTAGAGTCCTTATTTTATGAGTTTTGAGAGAGAGCACCTAAGATATATTCTTCTCCTGTCACCCTCTTGGCTCTGCTGCCCCCCCCCAAGGACCTGTTTAATCATATTTGGTAGGAGGAATTAGAACTAAGGGAAAAGAAACAAAACCATGAGAAAGGACTATAAAGAGATTTTTTAAAGTGAGTGTAATATTCATTCAGAATCAGTAGGCTTTTTTTTTAATTTTGTTTTGTTTTGTTTTTATTCCTCTGGATGGGGATAGCATTGTCCATAGATGATCTCCTAGGGTTGTCCTGTTGCTAATGTGCACAATGTTCTCTTGGTTTTGCTCCCTTCGCTCAGCTTCAGTTACTGTAATTCATTCCATGCTTCTCTAGAGTTCAACCATTCATGATTCTTTATAAAACAAGTATTCTATAACATTCCTATACACCATAATCTGTTCAAGCATTCCCTAATTGACGAACAACCCCCAATTTCCAATTCTTTACCATCACAAAAAGCTGCTATGAATATTTTAGAACATATGGGACTTTCCCCAATGTTTATGATTTCTTCTGGATACAGGCCTAGTTTTGGAATTGCTAGGTCAAAGGGAACAGCCAGTTTTATTGCTCTTTGGGCACAATTCCATATTACTTCCAGAATGGATGGATCAGTTCTGAACTGTACTAAAAATGCATTAATGTCCAAATCCTCCCACAACCTCTTCATTGATTATTTCCCCTTTCTGTCCTCTTAGATAACCTGATAGGTGCAAAGTAAAACCTCAAAGTTACTTTAATTTGCATTTCTCTAGGCAATAATGGTTTGGAGAATTTTTTCATATGATTATATATATATATATATATATATATATATATATATATACATACATATACACACACACACACATATATATATATATATATATATCTTTAATTTCTTGAAAATTTTCTGCTCATATCCTTTCACCAATTATCAATTGAGGAATGATTTGTAACCTCATAAATGTGTGCAATTCTCTATGTATTTATATATTTATATATTTATGAGAACCCCTATGAAAATTGTTTCCCAGGTTTCTGCTTCCCTTCTAATTTTGGCAGCAATAGTTTTATTTGTGTAAAAACTTTAAGTTAATAGAGTCAAAATCATCCATATTGCTATTCATAATATATCCATTTCTTGTCTGGTCATAAATTTCTCCCCTTTCCATAGATCTGACAGATAAAGTATTTCTTAGTCTGGTAAATGATCTATGGTATTGTGCTTTATATCTAAATCCTGTACCCATTTTTAAAAGATTTATTTATTTAGGGCAATGAAGTTAAGTGACTTGCCCAAGGTCACACAGATAGATAATTTTTAAGTGTCTGAGGTCACATTTGAACTCAAGTCCTCCTGGTTCCAGGGCCAGTGCTCTATCCATTGCACCACCTAGGTCCCTCCCCAACCCATACCCATTGTTGACTTTATTTGGTATAGGGTGTGAGATGTGGGACTATGCTTAGTTTTAGGCATACTATTTTCCAGTTTTCCCATCAATTTTTGACAAATAATGAGTTCATAACCCAGAAGCTAATTTCAAACAATAGTTTACTGTAGTCATTATTATTTCTTTTGAACCTATCCTAGTCTCTTTGATCCTTATTTCTTAACTCTATTTCTCTATTTCTTAACTCTCTTTCTTAACCAGGACCAGGCAGTTTTTGATGACTGCTATTTTATAGTAGATCTGAGAGCACTAGGTCACCTTCCATTACATTTTTTTCCATCAGTTCCCTTGATATTCTCAACCCTTTGTTGCTCCAGATGAAGTTTGTCATTATTTCTTCTAGCTCAGCAAAATAGTTATTTGGTAGTTTGATTGATATGGCACTGATTAAATAATTCAATTTGGGGAAAATTGGCATTTTTATTGCATTAGCTTGACCTAACCATGAACAATTGACATTTTCCCAATTGTTTAGATCTATTTTAATTTGTGTGAAAAGTGCTTTGTAATTGTGTTCATACAGTTTTTGGGTTTGTCTTGAGAGGTAGATTCCCAAATATTTAATGTTACCTGGAGTATTTTAAATAATTTCTCTTCCTATCACTTGCTCTTGAGTTTTGTTGTTCATACATAGAAATGTTGATGATTTATGTAGGTATATTTTGTATCCTGCTACTTTGCTAAATTTATTAATGATCTCAAATAGTATTTAAATAATTTTCTTGGGTTCTCTAGGTATACCATCATATCGTGCACACAGTGAAAGTTTTGTTTCCTCATTGTCAATTCTGATTCCTTCATTTTCTTTTTCTTCTCTTATTGCTACTGCTAGCATTTCTAATGTTATTTTGAATAGTAATGTGATGAACATCCTTGTTTCACCCTTTATATTACTGAAAATGCTCAGTTTATTGCGATTATATAAAAGATTTGTTGAAAGTTTTAGATAGATACTGCTTATTATTTTAAGGAAAACTTTATTTTTATACTTTCTAGTCTTATTAATAGGAATGGATGTTATACTTTTTCAGAGATTTTGTTAGTATCTATTGAGATCATCATATGATTTCTGTTGGTTTTGTTATTGATATATCCAATTATGTTTTCCTAATATTGAATCATGCCTGTCTACCTAGTATATATCTTACCTGATCATGGTATATTAACCTAATAATAACATGCTGTAATCTCTTTGCTAAAATTTTATTTAGATTTTTGCATTGGAGCAGCCAGGTGGCACAGTGGATAGAGAGCCCTGACCCTGGAGTCAGGAGTACCTGATTTCAAATCCAGTCTCAGACACTTAATAAACAGCCTAGCTGTGTGACCTTGGGCAAGTCACTTAACTACATTGCCTTAAATAATTTTTTAAAAGATGTTCATTAGAGAGATTGGTCTGTAATTTTCTTTGTTCTGGCTCTTCCTGGTTTAGGTATCAACACCATATTGGTTTCTTAAAAGGAATTTGGTTGAACTCCTCTTATTCTTTTTAAATAGTTTATGTAGAATAGGAATTAATTGTTGCTTAAATGTTTAGTAGAATTCACAAGAAAATCCCTCTGGATCTAGAGACTTATTCTTAGGGAGTTTTTTTGATGGTTTCTTCACTTTCTTTTTCTGAAAAGGAGTTAAAGTATTTTCTTTCTCTTTTGTTAATCTAGGCAGTTTGTATTTTTGTAAATATCCATTCATTTCACTCAAGTTATCAGATTTATTGGCAAATAATTCAGCAACATAGTTCCAAATCACCTTTTTAATTTTCTCCTCATTTGTGGTTAGTTCACCCTTTTCATTTTTGATATTGGTAATTTGATTATCTACAATTTTTTAAATCAGATTAACCAATGGTTTATCTATTTTATTGGTTTTGTCATAAAAACAACTCAGTTTTATTAATTAGGCCAGTGTTTTTCTTGCTTTCAATTTTATTAATTTATTTCTCCCTTGATTTTCAGAATTTCTAATTTAGTATTTAATTGAGGATATTTAATTTGTTATTTTGCTTGCTTTTTTAGATGCATACTCAATTTATTCATCTCATCTTTCCCTATTTTTTTCATATAAGCATTTAGAGATATAAATTTTTCCCTAAAAGCTGCTTTGGATACATCCCATAAATTTTGATATGAGGTTTCACTGTTATCAATTTCTTGGATGAAATTATTGATTATTTGTTGTTTGATTCACTTGTTCTGTAAAATTAAGTTATTTAGTATACAATTAATTTTTGGTTTATCTTTCCTTGTACCTTTATTACATGCAATTTTATTGCATGATCTGAAAAGTATGAATGTATTATTTCTGCCTTTCTGCATTTAACTGTATGGTTTCTATACACAAGTAATGGTCATTTTTGCTATAGGTGAAATGAATTGCAGAGAAAATGGTATATCCTTTTTTATTTCCATTTAGTTTTCTAAAGCTTTTTTAAAGATATGGTAGAGGTCTATCATATTTAAATTTTCTAATATTTTATTCATCTTACAAACTTTCTTTTTGTGGTTTTTTGTGGTTAGATTTATCTAGTTCTGAGAGAAGGAAGTTGAGTTTCCCATTATTAAAAATTTGCTGTCCAAATATCCTTTTATTAACTCAACTTTTCCTCTAGGAATTTGGATGTTCTATGCCACCTGATGCATTTGTGTTTAATAATGATATAGCTTCATTATCTACGTGTTGCCTTTTAAGATGTAGTTTAATTCCTTATCCCTTTTAATGAGATTTAGTTTTGCTTTTTATTTTTTCCTGAGATCAGGATCACTACCCCTGCTAATTTTTTACTTCATTTTAAACATAATATATTTAATCCAGTCTTTTACCTTTACCCTGTATGTATCACTCTGTTTCAAATATGTTTCTTGTAAACAACACACTGTAGGATTCTGGTTTTAAATCCATTCTGACTCAGTTTTATGTGAGTTAATCTCATTCACATTTACAATTAAGATTACTAATTCTACATTTCCCTTCAAGCTATCTTTTCCCCATTTACATTTTTCTTTCTTTTCCTCTTATTCTTCCTTTCCATAGTTTTACTCCATTCCCCCCCTTAACTTTTCTTTTAAATTTTAATTTTCAGTTAATTTTCACTTATTCCTTCACCATCCCTTATATTATCACCCTTCTTACCTTTTATTTTCCCTCCCCCCCCAACTTCCCTATAGAGAAGGATAGATTTTTACACCATAGAGGGAATGTATCTTATTCTCACTCTGAGCCAAATCTATTCAATAGGATTTGTTTGGTGTTCATACTCTCCCTTCTTTCCCTCTACTATAATAGGTCCTTTTTCTTCACATGCTATTATTTATTGATATAGAAGTATTATCAATCAGATTAGCATCAATCCAAGGCTAATTAATTGATTGATAAGATCAAAGTACTGTTAGTCAAAGTGCAATCACAGGTTGATTGGCTGCTTGATTGTTTGATGAGCTGCATTGCCTCACAGTCACAAAGTGCCCTCCCCTCTTCTGTCTTATTTGAAATACACTTCTCAAGAATCATGACTCATATCACATTATATTCATTTTATACCTTAACCCCTTTTCAAGTACCTTCCTTGAACATACATTCCTCATGAGTCAAATGGTCATTCAAAGCCTAATCATTTCATTAACCATTTGCACCCCTCTCAAGCATCCTCTCTTCTGCACTCCTCTTACCTTTAGGGGCCCAACTATGGTACTTAAACCCTTGTAAACTGAAGTATAGATTAAGATAAAATCATTCCCTAATTTCTTTAAATTCAACCCTTTTAAGTAGGTTCCCACCCTCTGCCTCAAAAGTCACTTCTGATTTATTTAATAATAGAATCTTTAAGTACTCTAAGTACTGGGACACTCTGAAGGTTTTTCTTAAGAACCTTACAATTGATGGTCCACTCTGCATAGGACACCCTCATCAGAGAAATGCTAAGCTCTATTAGCTAGAAGAATTAAAGTAGATAAAAGAAAACTGAAACATATAAATTTAGAGTAAACATCCCAGTTTTTCATCTGGGCTATTTATCCCAAACACAGTGATGTCATCTTGGTCCTCTTCAACCATACCCATATCCTCTAAATCCAAGCTCTTGAATTTAACTATGCTAAGAGAAATGCAATTCTCAAGAGTTACAAGTATTATATCTTCCCTTACCGGGTTATATACAATTTAATGTTATTGACTAAAATTTGTTTTTGTTGTTTTTTCTTTTTCTTTACCTTGAACTTAGCATTTGGAGACTGAATTCTCTCCTCAGTTCTGTTCTTTTTTATCAGTAAAACTTTGGAAGTCTTCTATTTTGTTGAGCATCTATCTTTTCCCCTGACAGAATATGTTGAATTTTGCAGGGTAATAAAGTATTCATTGTAATGAGGTCCTTTGCCATCTGAAATATGTAATTCCAGGTCTTCTGGTCCTTCACTATTGAAACTAAATCCTGTAAGTCTGATTGTGCTTCCTTTGTATTAAATTACTTCTTTTTTGTCTGATTGCAGTATTTTCTCTTTTATTTGAGAATTTTGGAATTTGGTTATGGAAGCTCTTGGAGATTTTAATCCTGGAGTCCCTTTCTGGAGGAGTTCTGAAGTGTATTCTTTCAATGGCTATTTTTGTCTTCTTCCTCTAGCAGATTTGAACAGTTTCCCTTGATAATTTCCTGAAAAATATTTTTCAGGTTATTTTTTTTTATTTAAACTTTCTAGAAGTCCAATAATTCGTAAATTATCTCTTCTGGATCTATTTTCCCAATTGTTTGTTTTTCCCTAAAAATAACTTAAGTTTTCTTTAATTTTTTTCAGTATTCTTACTTTGCTTGATGGAATCTTGTTATCTTACAGATTCATTGGTCACTATTTGTCCAATTCTAATTTTTAGGATTTTATATTCTTCAGTTGACTTTTGTGTTTCCTTTTCTAATTGATTAATTTCACTCCTTGTTGAGCTGCATCCCTTTTCCAGTTGTTTGATTTGAGTTTTAGATGATTTGCATTCCTTTTCCAGTTCATTTATTTTATTTTTTGAAGAGTTGCATTCTTTTTCCAGTTGGTTATTTTTACTATTAAAGGAGTTGATTTCTTTGATCAATATTTCATAATTCCCCTGCATGACTGTCATTTCTATTTTCCATTTTTCTTCTTCCTTTCTTCTTTGGATTTTATCTTCTTTTTAATCTCTTCTATGAACTTTTGGATTTTAGTCCAATTTATAGACTCTTTTCAGACTTCCCCTGTAGGTAAATTTTTACTGTTTTCACCCCTCTGGCGTGGCATTGTTATCATCTTTATGTGCATAGTAATGTTCTATACTGAGCACTCTTTTAGCTTTTTGCTCACCTTAATTGTTTGAGCTCTAATCCTGAAGTGTAGGGAGCATAGACTCAAGCATTTTATGCTGGAGGTTGGGGGTCTGATCCCTGGCTTGTTATTGGCCAAGATTTTGCCTATGCATTCCAGGCATTGTCTTTCCAGAAGTTTGTTTCCTTCTTTATGACCAGCTTTTATCTATGCAATGGCTTGAGCCCAACCCAGTCCTGTCTTTTCCCCAGTGTTCCCAGAGTTCAGACTTTATTTGGGGTTGGAATCCTCCTTCCTGGCTTGCTATACAGCTTCCTGGAAATATACTGTTATCAAGCTGTTGGGACCAGGACTTCACTGTGGTTAAAAGTTTCTCTTTGACTTTTCCACTCTCCCATCTAGCTGGGTTTACTTTCCCTTTTCCCCAAAAGAGACAGACCTTTACTGAAGATCCTCCAAGATGCCTACAGTTGAAAGTTTCTTTGCAGCTTTAATGTCTGGGCAGAGGCTTCAGTTAGTGTAAGTCCAGGGAGCATGTTAGTGTTAGCTTCAGGCTGCCATCTTGGCTTCATCCTGGAAGTTCCAATAAAATACTATTAAATAATAAAAAAAATGTTGGAAGTGCAAGGATACTAATTGTAAGGAAAGCCTTGGATGAAGAAATGTGTGGGACTTAATTACCTCCTAAGAATATTGTGACAATGAATTACAGACTCAGAGAAATGTAGAATTGAAATAAAAACTCCATTTCATTGCCTTGAATTAATCAAATATGTCTGAAAATATAGTTAGCCCTGAATTTAAGAACCAGATAAGGAAGTCATTAGGATCAAAGTCACCATCCTAACAGATGGAAGATTAAAATATTTATCTTTGGAGGTGGAGCTATTATACTTTAGCTCCATCAGATCTGAGATAAGAGTTTCAATGTTTAGTTGTCTCTAGGATCAAATATAAAATTTAATTTGGCTTTTAAAGCTCTTCATAACTTGACTAATTCTACCTTACTCCTTCTTCATGAATTCCTTGAACTTTTTGTTTTCACTATCACTGTCCTCTTTACTGACAATGCATGACCCAGTTTTTAGAAATTTTCATTAGCTGCATTTTCAAAGGCTGTTCTTCAGGTCTAAAATTATCTTCCACCTCATCTCTGCCTCCTTGTTGAGGCTTGAGTTTCAAAGTTCCAAAAAAAAAAGGAAGATTTCCCTTCTCCCCTGCGCCCTCCCTCTGCAGAAGGCAGGAGTGGTAGAGAATGAGAGAGCCTTTGAAATTACTTGAGTTGTTGACCATAGTAGAATTTAGAGTTGGTGCATTTTCTAAACAGTAGTCAACACCATTACAAACTGTCCAATAGCATGTGACATCTTCTATCTCAACACAGGAAGCTCAGCTAGTGTACTATTCACAGCCCTCTGCTGCTGGAGCAATGGCCAGGGCCCACCTGGCTATAGGCTGGAAAGTGGAACTGGTTGTAGCTTCTGGAGTGAAATTCAACATAGGTGTCAGGGTTTATGTCAGAGTCTGCGGCATAAATGAGAAGTCTCTAATGATGCCTGGAGATTTAGGGGTTTGGGTTGCAATTAATCAACATAGTACAGTCAGGCCAGCAATTGTGGCCTAAAGGAACAGCAAGAAGGTCCTCCACATCCCATTCCTGGCACTGGTACAGACTGCTGCTGAGGAAGAAATTCTATCCCCTGTGGCACTGCCTTGGAGACTCCACTTCCTGCTGACTCCTCAGTGCTGAATATTGTTTTGTCACTTCCACTTTATACCTCCTTGTTTAAAATCAGTCTCTGGTAATAATCAATCCGTTAATTTCTCTGGAGTCCTCTGCTCCTGGATGTCGCCTGGTTGTTGCTTGTATCTGCCAGTCCTTATCCTGGACTTCGCTCAGATAACTCCACCTTCATGTCCCTGTTTGGGCACCATATGTTGAATCCCTTTCCAGGCTCCCTTAACCTTCCCCAGGTAAGTGTTGAGGGGGTGGGAGACAAGGAAGACAAGTTCTCCCTTTGTACACCAAGGTCTCCATTTATTTACCAAAATACAAGTGCTTAAATATCTTCCCCAGTCTCTAATCCACTCCCAGTCCTGTGGCACTTAGTAGAATAACATTCTGGTACTCAAGGGCACCAGGTGATGAAGATTTACAGTATTCCCACACACAATAGTCCCTAACACCTCCTGGCATCTCTGACTTCAAGTCTCAACTAAATTCTCTTCCTCTATAAGAATATTACCCTTTTCTTGTTTAATCTTAATACCTTACCTCTGAGAATATTTACAGTTTAACCTTGCTTATACATAGCTGTTTGCAAATTATCTCCCTATTAGACTGAGAGTTCCTTCAGAGTGAAAAACAGTTTTTCTACTTCTCTTTGTATCCCCAACTCTTAGCATAGTACTTGGGACATAGTAGATATTTAGTAAACACATGTTAACTTGACTTTTCTTCTACTGTGCCCATCCTGATCACAGAAATTTGGTAAAATGATATACCAAAAAAGTAATCTTTCAGAATATAAATTATTTATATTCTTCCTAAAATAGAATTTTCCCAATTTTTTTGCAGGGAGAAGTTCCTTTTTACACTTTGCTTTGATTTGTAAGAATTATTAGATTGTTAACTTGTTTCTTTGATTCCTCTGATTAAAGTTGACATTTCTTTTGCTATTTATAATTTGGATTTAAGGTTATTTATTTAATTCTTAAAATATTTGAGATTGTGATGAGAGAATAGAATTATTAGTTTTTCATCACATCTTGAATTATTTTCCAAAATTTATTTATTTTTGCAAGGCAGTGGGGTTAAGTGACTGACCCAAAGTCACACAGCTAGGTAATTATCTGAGGTCACATTTGAACTCAGGTCCACCTGACTCCAGGGTTGGTGCTCTGTCTACTGCACCACCTAGCTGCCCAGTCATTCATTCATTCATTCATTCATTTGTTTTCATTTGTTTATTTTTATTTTTTATCTTCTAAAATAAAAAGAAAAATCAGTATGTGACATTTGTAGAAAAGGTTTTCCAAAGTTGCATAGCAATATATTGACTATATTATACCAAGATTCATTTATTCATATTTAAGGCAAAAATTTAAAATAATTAAATATTTAGTAAAGGAAAATGGAAAATATTGACAAATGCAATAGTAGTGAAATGAATTTCTATTTGAGGTCATATGCTAGTATATGTTTTTGCTTTTATATAACAATGTCACCTACTATATTAATATTTTACTTCCATCAATTCTTTTTTTCCTTATTACAATGAACTATTTGGCTTCAACCCCTGAAATTTCTGGTTGAAGGGCATTTTCATCTTCTTCAAAATATTTCTATTAGACCTAAAAATTAAATTATGGTTTGACTTCTCATTTCATTTTCAATTTGTTTCAAATTTTTTGAGATTCCTTT
This sequence comes from Macrotis lagotis, assembly GCF_037893015.1. NCBI lineage: Eukaryota > Metazoa > Chordata > Mammalia > Peramelemorphia > Peramelidae > Macrotis > Macrotis lagotis. The sequence goes on from NC_133666.1 coordinate 402,050,170, forward strand.
CTACCCCAGCAGATTATTTTGTTTCCATTAGGAAAAAAGGTTTTCATTATAGCATTCAGATAGTATGTGGTGACATAAATTTAAATCTGAAAGAGGACATAAATTTTTAAAACATTTAAAAAACTTTTTTATCTCTTAATGATTATTATTTATACATCCAACCAACATTTATGGTGCCTTTAAACCAACACTTTCTTGAAGATATGCATATATTGATATGGGTATAAAACTTTCTTGGTGCTTAGATGAGTAAGCCCATCATAGTTGATCATCATACAATGTTGCTGTTAGTGTGTACATTGTTCTTCTGGTTCTGCTGGCTTCACTCAGCATCAGTTCATGAAAATCTTTCCAGGTTTTTCTGCAGTTCCATCCTGCATGATTTCTTATAGAACTAATTATAGGACAAAAAATCTTATCTCATTTAACAGAAGAAATGAAACCTCAAAATAATTAACTGATGGCTATGGTTATCAATTATGGCAGAACCATCACTCAAACTCAGGTCTTCTGACTGCAAATCTAATGCTCTTTCTATACCATATAAAGAGTTTCATGTTATTCACTGGCTACTTATTTAAGGACTTTATGAGTATCAGATCCTTTAACACTTTTATTGACAGAGTTTCAAATCCTTTTAGCAATTTCTTCATAGTTACTATTTATATACTTCCAGATCCTTCTCTTCAAAGGACCAAGGAATGATGTAAGAGTTCACTCTGATTATGTTCAATTTCACAGGGTCTTCATCTTTTATAAATGAAGAAATTAGGATATATAGACTTGAAGGTGTTTCCTAAAAAAAATTACATGATATCTTTGCTGTTTCGATTATTTGTCTTTAGCAAGTAGATTAATGAAGCATTTATTAATCACTTATTGTGTATCAGGTGTTCTATTAAGTATTGAGAAACCAAATATATGAAATTAAGACCTTTTCCTACCCTAAAGAACTTACATTCTAATTGAGTAAGACAACACATAAAAGGAAGTAGCAAAGGAAAATAGGTCAGTATAGCAGCATTTTATGGAAAGGGTCAGGTCATAGGAGCTCATGCAAAAGAAAATCAAAACTCATTTACTAGAGCCAGTATATCGGCAGAATCCAAGGTTCCAATGGAGGGAAGATAAAGGCTGAAGTGTAGGCAGTATAGTGAGGAAGTCATTGAGAAATAGCTTGGACACCCTGATTCTGGACAAGATAAGGTGAAGGTTCTCTTCCATTATCAAAGCCTAGGATCCCCAGGATATCCAAAGTTTTGCTGAGGGAGGAGAAATAGAAGAATGATGTATTAGGAAATAATTTATTATTTTTATCAATAGATTGATCTCTAATACTTAAGTAGATCAGGAAATCGAATGCAAAAGGGAATACAGTCCAATTATCTTTTTTTCCCCCTTAAAATCAGCTGCTTTCAATTTAAATCCTTTGGCATCAGTTGTTATTGATTTTGGGATGTCAAGACTTAATGACCCATGTCTTTCAAACATAGAGCAGATCCCTATTCAGTTGCATGTTGAAGAGGCCTCTGGGATTTGAAATTCTGTGCTTACATGATCTATTAAGGTGATCTTAAAGGGCACCCCGTACTTCTAAAAGAAAATGATTATATTAATATAAAGAAAATTAAGTAATTCAGAAAGCACCAAGAAAATGTTACACTCAAATGCAAGTACTTCATAAATGATTTATTTATCATCATTTATCTTGCTTATTTCTAAAAATTGATCTTTTATACTCCTAATCTGTTAATGTATAAAAGTGTTGTCTATATTTTTGTTGTATTGCCAGACTTTAGTCCAAAGCAGTGTCTGTCCAATTGTTTATATTTTTTTGAAGAATCACTTAGAATCATTGATTCTTGATGTTTCTTTGTAGACTGGCTCCCAGACATATATGTATTTTATAGTTATTTTGAATAATATGTCTATATTATTTATTGTTATGTAGAGTCATTACAGATTGGAATTTTTTTTTAAATTATGAAACTTTTCTGAAATGATGAGTAGACTCTACAAATAGGGATAATTGTGTTTCCTGTTTGCCAGTGTTTATGTCTTATTAGAATTTCTAGAACTCTGTAAAATAATAACAGAGAGGAAAGGGTATTTGGGCTATATTCCTACCTTTAGGAGTTTCTGATATTTCCAATTGAATTAATGTCAATGCTATTTAATTTTCTCTTACTTTAAAAACAGCTCTTGTATGTATCTGCTACTTACATTTTTAAGCATAAATGAATGCTAAATTTTTCAAAAGTTGTTTCTAATTATTTTATATGATTATGTTTTTATTGATTAGACACACAGATATATATATTATATATATATATGTATGTATGTATATATTTGATTTTTAAGGCAATTAAGGTTTTTAAGTGAATTGCCCAAGGTCACACAGTTACATAATCATTAAGTGTCTGAGGTCAGATTTGAACTAATACCCTCCTGACTCCAGGGCCAGTGCTCTATCTAACTGTGCTACTTAGCTGCACCGGATTGCATATATTTGATAATTTTGCTAATTGTTTTTCTAAACTTAGATGAGCTTTGTATTTCTGTATAAATGAAAATAATTCTTATTTATTAATGGAGACTTTTTGTTAGGATTTTTTTTTTTATTTTTCATCCCCTGTTTAGAATAACTAGCAAAAACAAAAAATTGGATTAGTCTGGCAGGATTGTCCTTGATGAAATCATTTCGGATCTTTGAGATCAATTTAATTTTCCAGTTGTTCATTAAATATCTCCTTAACAATAATTCAATAATTTTGCCAGATATCTTTAAATCAATGTCACTAGCCTATAGTTTATAGATTTTATTCTTTTCTCTGTCTTGGAAATTGGAACAAAATTTTGCTTTTGGAAATGGTAAAGAATCTTTCCCATATTCCATAATATTTCCAAAAATGTTTACAAATGGACTCTTTGATATATATGCCATTCACATCTACTAGCTCTTTCATTTCTCCATGATATAGTTCATTTGGGTAGGCAAAATTCCTTAAAATCTTATAGCAAAGTTGGATTCTCAGTACAAAAGATCCTCTACCTTCTTATTAATCTGGGGTATCAAATCCCTATTTAGGCTAGATGTGAGAATTTTGCATCTATTCTCATTACCATAATCAGTTTTAGTTACCCTTCGTAAAATAGGTGCATCATGTATCATTCCATGCACTCATTTTAGCTATTATTTTAAATATCTTCATGCTCCAATGTTTAAATATTTACATTGTCACTTTCATCACATATATGTATATATATAAAACATATATATATGTATATGTATTTGCATGTGTATAGATATAAATATAGTGCCACCAACATACTAAATGTAAAAGCAGAGATGCAGTCTTATGAATCTGCCATGTGTTGGTCACAAAATTTAGCAACAGGAATGTCAAATGACAAGATCTTTTTCCAACAAGGAGGAAGGGAAATGTGAAACTTTGTTAGAGAGAAAGCAGTAGAATAAAGGAGGTAAAGATTTGTACAGAACTCTAGTAGCAGCAGAAGGGAGTCAGATCATCAAGCTTAATTAGTTACAACTTTGCTGGTAATTGATTGCTCAGAGGACAGCTAGCTGCTGAAGTTATAATGTAGTAGATTTTTAGTCCATATAAGGAAAAACTTAACACTTAGAATAGTTCAAGGATGGAATAGGCCATGTCAGGAAGTAGGTTTTCCCTTAGTGTATTGCCTTCAACAAAGTTTGAGTAATCCTTTGTCATGAACACTGTAGAGAAGATTCCAATTCAAAATATGAGTTTCAACTTTGTTATTATTTTTTGCTTGATTTGGTGTTTTAATTCTGATTGACATGAATTCTCCTTTGGTGAATTCTCCTTCATTTGGGAAATGTTAAATGGAACAATGAAAAGATTATAAAATTAGAAATAAGTGAGATAATAAAGTAACTAGATAATTCACAGAATGTATTAAAATACTGTTCCAATGGAGTGTATTGAAGGGAAATGAACCAGACCACTGAGGTTTGAATTTCCTGAACAAGCATTTAATAAGCAGCAACTGTGCTCCAGGTTTGGTAAAAGCTGAAAAAATAAGTAGAAGTGGAGGATTCATAAAAATAGTTGCATCTTTCAAGAAACTTTCATATGGTGACACAGATGACATGTATGAATGTTCATATAGAGTGAGGGGCCTGGAAAAAGGTAAGAGAATATAATAAAAACAAAATAAATATAAGGTAATTAAGGAGAAAGGTCATTAGCTTTGGCATGTGTCTTTAAGAGAATAACAGATTCTATGAGAAAGCATATTCCATGTTATTAATACAATAATAATAATAATAATTCCATTCTTATTTGATAATATCCTATAATACAAAAAATACAAGATAGAATCCTACAGTATCAGATTTGAAGAATATTCATATCCAGCTATACATTTACTATTCATGATTTTTCAAGGGTTATAGACCATCACTGGCTCTGGAACTCTAGGTTGGTCATTTGATCTCTCAGTTTTCTAGACAACTTTCTAAGATTCTAAATCTTAACAAGATGGTTGCTTTGATAGAAGGACTTCTCTATACCATACAAAGTATAGATTACATTCCTTGTTTCTACAGAAATTGACTTGGTAATCAAAAGCTATGTCTTTCAATAATCTTGATTCCTCCTGATTACTTGATTACATCAAGGCCATTCCCATCTCTATTGTCTGGCTAGACTTCTCCACCTCCTCAATGGTCTCATCCACCTTATGATTACACTGCCCAGTGGTCAGTCTCTCTATAGGTAATTCACTGGCTAGGATTACCAATTCTTGAAACAGGTCAACCAAGTTCAGACATTCCTGACTGACTTCACTCTCCAGACTACTCTGCCTCCTCATAAGTCCTAGCTCTGGGTAATCTTCCTCCAACACAGTTTTCTAGCTACCATTTAGATTTGATCTTCCCATATTAAATTTTGAGAGTAGAGACCATTTTGTTTCTTTGTATTTAAAAGCCCAGCTTTTAGCACAGTGCTTGGCAAATTTTTGTTGGTTGTTTTCAGTTGTATCTGACTCATTGTGACATCAATTTGGGTATTCTTGAAAAAGATACTAGAATGATTTGGAATTTCCTTCTCCAACTGATTTCATAAATGAAGAAACTAAAGCAAGCAGGGTTAAAGCATCTTGCCAAGCATCACATTGTTGAAGATCAGCATTGCACTCACAGAGATGAGTCTTCCTGACTACAAGTATCCACTACCCAACCTAGTTGCCCTGATTGGAAAAAAGCAAGAGGCCACTAAATGCTCATAAGCGGGGGGGGGGGATTATCTCATATAAATTAAATGTGAAAGAGCTTTTAAAGGAAGAAGATGGGTCATACTGGGCAATGCTTAAACCTTGCTCTTATTGGAATTGGCTGAGAGGATGACATTGTATAATGTAGTTGCTTTGTTGTTGTTTTTTTTTTTTTTGCAAGGCAGTGGGGTTAAGTGGCTTGCCCAAGGCCACATAGCTAGGTAATTAAGTGTTTGAGGCCGGATTTGAACTCAAGTACTCCTGACTCCAAGGCCAGTGCTCTGTCCACTGCACCACCTAGCCGCCCCTACATTGTATAATGTATTAAAAACCAGAGTCCTACAATATATTATTTACAAGAAATACAACTGAAGTAGAGAAAGATACACAACATAAAAGTAAGGGACTAGAAAAAATCAAGGTGAACAATCATGATCTCAGACAAATCAAAAGTAAAAATAAATAATATTTAAGGAGATGTTCAGAATTTAAGAAAAGTTAGATTTGACAGATCTCTGGAGAAAAATACTGGAATAGAAAGAAATATATGTTTTTCTCAGTAATATATGGTCCATAGACAAATATTAAACATTCATGAGGGTATAAGTGTAGAAAAGCAGAAATATTAATAGCATCCTTGTCAGATAATAATGCTAGAGAAATTACATTCAATAAAGGGCCAGAGGAAGATAAATTAAAATTAATTCAAAAGAAAACAATCTAATCCTAAAGAATGAGTGGATCGAATGGTAAAATGGAGAAATAATCAATAATTTCACTAAAGAGATTGATAATAATGAGACAATATGCCAAAAATTTGTGGGAGGCAGTCAAAGCAGCCCTTGCAGAATAATTTAATATCTTTAAATGCTTACATAGATAAAAATAGATAAACAATAAATTGGATATATTGCTTTAAAAATAGACCAAATTAAAAATCCTTAATTAAATACAAATTAGAAATGCTGAAAATAAAAGAAGAGATGAATAAAATTGAGAGTAAACAAGACACTGAATTCATAAATAATTCAATGAACTATTCCATAAAACAACATTAAAAAAGCATTCATTAATTTGATTTAAAAAAGAAAGAAAAAACAAAATTTCCAGTATCAGAAATGAAAAGGATGAATTTGCAACTAATGAAGAGAAAACTAAAGCAAATATTAGGAGCCATTTTGCCCAATTATATGCCAATAAATCTTACAATCTAAATGAAATGGATGAATAGTTGCAAAAATATAAATTGCCCAGATTAAAAAAAGTAAAGGAAATGCTTAAGTAAATTCATCTTAGAAAAGAAATTAACAAATCGTCCATGAGCTCTCTAAGAAAAATCCCCATGGTTAGATGGAATTACTTATGAACTCTACAAAATATTTAAAACAAACAATTAATTCAATTAATATATTAAAATTTATGTGGAGAAATAACGTATCAAGAATATCAAAGGAAGTAGTAAAAAATACAGGGAGAGTGGCCTACTCATACCACATCTAAAATTATATTTTAAAGCATCAGTAATCAAAACTATTTGGAACTGGCTAATAGAGTAGTGAATCAGTGGAAAAGATAAGGTGCAAAAGAAACAGTTGCCAATGACTGTAGTAAGCTGTTGTCTGATAAAACCCAAAATTGCAGTTCTGAGATAAAAAACTCACTCTTTGATTAAAAACAGCCTGGAAAACTGGAAGATAGGATGACATAAATAAGGCATAAACCAACATCTCATTACATTAAATTGAACAATTTTTGCACAAATAAAACAAAAAATAAAAACACCTACCAAAAAAAACCCCAAATCCTGCAACCAGGATTAAAAGGAAGGCAGTAAGTTGGGAAACAATTTTTATAACTAGTGTTTCTGGCAAAGGACTCATTTCCAAAATATATAGGGAACTGAGTCAAATTTATAAGACTAGAAGTCATTCTCCAAAGGATCAAAGGATATGAAAAGTCAGTTCTCAAATGAAGAAACCAAAATTTTCTATAGTCATATGAAAAAATAATCTAAATCATTATTGATTAGAGAAAGGTAATTTAAAACAAATCTAAGGAACTACCTCACATCTATCAGATTGGCCAATGGGGCCAAAAAGGAAAATGATCAATTTTTTGGATGTGGGAAAACTGGCACACTAATGCAATGTTGGTGGAATTGTAAACTGCTCCAACCTTTCTGGGGAGCAATTTGGAAGAGATCACAAAAAAAGGGTAAAAAACCCACTTATGAAAAAGTATTTATAGTAGCTTTTTTCATGGTGGTCAAGATTTAGAAACTGATGGAATCCCTATCAGTTGAGGAATGGCTGAATAAAGTAAGGTATATAAATGTGACGGAACACTATTGTTCTATGAAGAACCATGAAAATTGAGACTTCAGAATAGCCTGGAAAGATTTGCATGAACTGATGTAAAGTGAAGTGAGTAGAACCAAAGGAATATTATTCACACTAATAGCAGCATGATATGATGATCAAATATTATGGACTTCATTTCAGCAGTATACCAATCAAAGTCAATTGTAAAAGACTTGTGATGGTAAACACTAGCTATATCCAGAGAAGGAATTGTGGAATTTAAATGCAAATCAGAGCTTACTATGTTCAACTTTTAAAAGCTGTCTTATATATTATGTCTTTTTTTCTTTCTAATTTTTTTCTTCCATTTGGATTTGATTCTTTTTTCACAACATGCTTAATAAGGATCTGTGTTTAGTATAGCTCTTTTAGCTTTCTGTCAGTAGGAGGATGGGAAGGGAAGGAGGGAGAAAAATGTAAAACTGAAAACCTTGCAAAAATGATTGCTGCAAACTATCATTGCATGTAGTTGGGAAAAAATTAATCTTAAAAAAGGAACTATTACATGTAGGAGTTTTAATATAGTTAGTGACCTGAAATATGAACACCTATATACTCTTCCAAAAACAGGTAGACTAAGCAATACTCTCCTTTCCCATCACTCCTATGACTACCAAGTAGGATATCCTTTCTCACCCTGCTTTAGCTCTTTTTCCTACTGATGCTTATAATAATAGATACGGGGCCCTTAACAACTGAATTTCATATACTGTATCTTTTTCAATCCTCTCTTATCAGGAATAAATAAGAAAAAAATTGTAGTCTGAGATCCTAGACCTTAATAAAGAGATGAAGATGAAAGAAGATGAAAAAAGACAAAAAGACAAAAGAAGACGAAGAAGAAAAGAGAAGAAGCATTTATGAATTTTAAGAGTTATAAAGTCCTTTACAGATATCACATTACAGTCTCACAATAACCTTAAAGGACATTTGTTATTATTATCCCTATTTAATACATGGGGAAACTGAGGCAGATAATGGTTAAGTGATTTGTCCAGGATCACAGCTTGAAAGGATCTGAGAAAGAACTTAAACTCTGGTCTCCCTGATTCCAATTCCCAGCATTCCATTTACTGTGGCACATAGTAGTGGGGAAGAGGCTGACTCTATTACCTGGTAGACTGAGTAGGTTACAAGGTTAGATAATAACAGATGTGCAATTTTACCCTAGTCTGGGTAGAGGTCTTTCCAAAATGGTATCTGTGTCTCATCTCTCCCTACCCCAACTAATGAAGTCAAGGTCTTGAGAATAGAAAGGTGACCTATAGGGGGGTAGAATCATTTCGGTGCCCACAACTTCACAAATGTAACTGAACAAGCATGAATAAATGCTATGCTTATTCCCCTAATCCAATTAAGATTCACAGTTCTCTAATATATAGAAACTCTGACTCTCCTATCCCACAGGGGTCAAGGACCTAACAATTAGACAGGTTTAAACTGATACCTTTATAAAAATAGCAAATGCTTACATATCCAACAATCAGTACAATATTCACAAAAAAGGCAGTTTCCCATACCTGAGTCAGGCATTTCACAAGATTAGGACTCTCCTTTTTCTGATTATCAATTCAAAGTCTATAGACAAAGCAATTCTAGAAATTTGAACTTTCATTCATGTATTCATTTGTGAAAATAGTTAAAACCAGAGTCATTTGAATCATAACAGAAACAATGTAAATAGTTATCAAACTGTAATGCTTTACAATTGAAACGTCGTTTCTTCACAACTTTATCAGGTATATGGTAGAAGTATTATTATTTTTAGGAAGGGTATGTGATTGAGTGAAAAGAGGACTGCACTTAAAAGATCTAGTTTCAAACTCTGACCCAATACCTACTAGCTATGACACCTTGGATAAGTCACTATACCTCTTTAGGTCTTAATCTCCTCCAGCTTTGGAAACAAACTGGCATGTAAATGTGAGTTACTATTATCTCCATTTTACATAGGATGAAAAGTCACATAGTCAATTAAAAGTGAATCCAGGACTTGAATCCAGGTCTTCTGATTCCAAGTTCTCTGTTTTTTTTTCCTCTAATGTGACCTGAATCTACAAGGAATCCAGAATAAAATGTGTTTAACATCAACACTTTCCAATCCGTGAAGACAGAATTATGATCATATTTGTATGACCCTTGCATACTCTACTTCCTGTAAAAGTTCATTTGGGGAATTCATGAATCTGCAGTCTATGTGTACTCCAACACATTCACTCCAAAGAAAATGTAATGCTATAGCCCAAGTGTAGTTCCAAATAGAAATGCAAGGTAGAACAGTTATCAAAAATGAAGAAGCTGTTGACTGAGTGCATCCAGAGGTCAATGAAGCAACCTTAGGAAATCCTCATACATTAAGAATGCCACAGTGTTGGCAAGCTAGAAAGGCTAGCATATAGTGGATTTCACAACTTGGATTCATATCCTGCAACAAGACCATCTGATTTATGGTATTGGTGCCAGAAAAGGGATGTTACCATCATGCTAGAAGTAGAAACCACAAGTAAATGAGGAAATGTCCTGAGATGCCTTTACATCTGGCCAGAAAATCCAAACGAACTGTAGTTACTTGTTCACAATATTAAGGGAAGCACTCACAGCTGTAATTCAAAAACAAAGTTGTTTTATAGAGAGTTTGCCATACTGACTTAGTAATATCCATTCTCCCAGGTGAATTTTGTTTATAGTGTTATGTAATTATCTTCATTGTTGAAATATTTGTTGAATGCCAAATGTGCTATGCATTGGGGAGAAGAGGTAATCTCTGCCCTCAAAATGATTTGATATCTAGCTATGTATATATGCTTGAGGACAAAGAAAAATACAAGGTAGTATATGAGTACCCCCAAAGTAACAGAGCCAATGATATGCATCGCAGCTCAGAAGAATAAATAATCCCCAAAGGATGGAGCTTTTGGAGCCCTATTCAAGGAGGAAATTACAATTGAGTTGCACTTTGAAGAAAGGTTAGAATTTAGAGGGAGAGAAGCAGGGCAGTTATAGAAGATGTGATCAAAGGCAAGGAGATAACAAGGTACACTGCCTATACAGAAACAATGAATAGAATAGTTTGATTGTAGTAGAGGGTTTATGTGGGATAATAATGAGAAAATGGGACAGGGCTAGAGATCAGATTGTGAAGAGCCTTGAATGACGGGTTAATGGCTTCAAGATTCCAAAACATCTGGATGTAAAGCAGAACATTAGTCAGCCATTTAGACATTTGTTCTACTCATTGCCAAACAACTAGATATTTCCAAATACTCAGATGTTTGGCATTATAAAATGTCACAAAAGAACATGAGTCAGAATCAGAACAGAGATATTCAGAAGGGGTCAAAACCACGAGTCAATATATGGAAATCAACAGAGAACTGGCAGGTACCACAGCACTAAACAAACAAGGGTTTCTGTGCCATGGAAGTGATCTAAGGATGGAAAGAATGCTGTGCTACTGTTGGATTAGAATGAAAAAGGTTAAGCTTGGAGAGGTCAGCCATGACAGGAAAGAATGTACAAAGAGGCAGATAAGTAGCACTCCATTTAGGATGTTAAACCTGAGTTCAAATCTTAACATAGAAACTTACCAGCTGTGACCCTAAGCAAGCCATTTAAAAAATTGTTTTCTAAGCAATTCATTCAATCTGTATACCTTAGTTTCCTCATCTGTAAAATGGGGATAAATGATAGCAGTGACATCCCAAGAATTTGGTATCAAATGACACAATACTTGTCAAGCATTTGATAATGCTTAACATTCTGTATAAAAACTATTGTGGAGTCATTTTCAATTGTGTTCAATTCTTCATGACCACCTTTGGAGTTTTCTTAGCAAAGATAATGAAATGCTTTGCCATTTCTTTTCCAGTTCATTTTCCAGATGAGGAACTGAGGCAACAGGGCCAAGTGACTAGTTCAGGATCACACAGCTGAGGTCAAATTTGAATTCAGGGAGATGTCTTCCTGATTTCAAACCCAGTATTCTTTCTACTGCCACAACTAACTGCCCTACATAAATGCTATTAGTTTTTATTATAGATGTTATTTTGCAGAAAGACAAGTAAAAGTCAACATGGTAGATAGCCATCCTAGAAGGCAAGAAGACCTGGCTTCAATTTCTGCCTCTTATATATACTGCGTCTCCTACACACTCTCTCTTATACACACATACCTTGAAAGCTATTTAGTTTCTCTGTGCTCTAGGCAGCTCTTTGATACTATAAGACTATCACTACCAATAGTGATAAGAGAGCTTCATATTTCAATGTATTTACAGGCTCAGTTCAGTTCCTCCCAATAGAGAAAGGCAAACACAATACATAATATAGGAATCGGGCAACATGAAAGGAGTCAGAAGTCTGTCAAAACAACTGAAGAAAGCAAGTTAGACTCAGAAAAAAATATTTGGAGAAACAAAAATTCAGCAAATCAGACTGAATCTAGACAGACAAAATAATAATAATGGACAGACAAAAGAGCTAGAAAATGAGAAGAAGGTAATAGGAAGAATGGAACTGTGGAGGAGATGCTTGACTTAGATTCAGACTCTGTCACTTACAAGATTTGATAAGTCTCTGGAATTTTTAAGCCATAGATTTCTCATCTGTGAAGAGAGAATAATAATCACTTTTGGGGATCATTGTGAGAAAAGCATACATAAATCTTAAAGGTCTATATAAATGTGAATGATTAATATTGTATAAAATAAAAGTGCTAAAGACTGAACCATGGATTGGGAGGACAAGTTTTCTCATATACCTTGTGTCCAAAGTCAAAATTGGTCTCAGAATATAAATAAACATTACTCTAAGAGTAGGGCCAAATAGGTTCAGTTAGGGAATGTATGAGGTTGGGATCAAGATGATTCTCTTCAAGGTAACATTGAAATTTCTGCTTTTCATTCAGATGTTTTGGCAACATATAGAGATACTCTTCCTTATATTAAGAACAAACATTATAAAAGGGAAATTCTCAGATGAAGAAATTAAAGCTATCTATATATTCATATGAAAAAAATGCTCTAAATCCTTATTGATTAGGTAAATGTAATTTTTTTATTTTAGGTTTTTTTGCAAAGCAATGTGGTTAAGTGGCTAGTCCAAGGCCACACAGCTAGGTAATTATTAAGTGTCTTAGGCTGGATTTGAACTGAGGCACTCCTGACTCCAGGACCAGTGCTCTATCCACTGTGCCACCTAGCTGCCCCTGGGAAATGTAAATTAAAACAACTCTGAAATAGCACCTCAGACCTATCCGATTGACTAATATAATTAAAATGGAAAATGATCAATGTTGGAGGGGATGAGGAAAAACTGCAACACTAGTACATTGTTGTTGGAGTTGTGAACTGATGCGACCTTTCTGTAGAGCAATTTGGAATTATGCCAAGAGGCCAATAAATTGTTCATACCCTTTGATCCAGCAAAGGTCTGTATCCTAAAGAGATCACAACAAAAGTGTAAAAACCCCACATGTACAAAAAATAGCTCTTTTCATAATGGCAGAGTTGGAAATTGAAGGAATGTCCATTAACTGGGGAATGGCTGAACAAATTTTGGTATATGAATTTGTTGGAACATTATTGTTCTCTAAGAAACCATGAGAAACGAGACCTCAGAATAGCCTGGAAAGATATGCATGAACTGATGTTGAGTGAAGTAAGCAGAACAGAACTAGAAGAATATTATACACATGAACAACCACATCAGGTCAGATGATCAACTATGATGGACTTGTTCAATAATCAAAGACAATTCTAAAAGATTAGTGATGGAAAATACATCTATGTCCAGAGAAGGAACTGTGGAGTTTAAATGCAGATCAAAGCTTATTATCTTCAATTTTTATAAGTTGTCTTATGTCCTTTTTTCTAATTAATGTTTTATTCTTCCATTTGAATTTGATTCTTCTTTAAGCCATGATTAATATGAATTTGTGTTTAGCATAGTTACATATGTAGAGAATATATTAGATTGCTTTCTGTCAGAGTAAGGGGGGGAGAAGGGAGAGAGGGAGAAAAATGTAAAGCTCAAAACCTTTCAAAGAAGTTTGATGAAAACTACTATTGCATTTAGTTAGAAACTTAGTTCATTGGTGCTCAGGTGAATTCTATAACTCCCATAACTTCCCAAAGACAGTTGGCTGTACAATTTTCTGACAAATAGAGTTGTCCTAAATTTTTAATTTAACCCAAACTTCCATATCCTTAAAGTGTCATCCATTTATTTTAAATATTTTTTGATAAATACAAATAGATGGACATTATAAGACATAATATATTTTGATTAGATATATATTGGGCTCTTGGACATGGTACACATGTTCATTAAATAATAAAAATCCCCCAGAGATATGAGTAGTCAATAGGTTGTAGACTGAATGATAGAGTGCTTGACTTGGAGATAGGAATACCTAAATTCAAATCCTGCCTCTGACACCAACTGGCTATGAAAACTTCAGCCTTAATTTCTCAGGGAGGTGACCATCTTTCAGTCTTAGTTTCTTCATCTATAATAGATTTGAGTTCAATGGAAGAGAGACATAGAAAGAGTATACTTTGGTGGTTAGAGAGACTAGGGAAATGTTCATAATTTTAGAACTAGGAAATATGTGTCATAATCACACATCAAGTATTTATTAAGCACCTACTTATATGCCAGGAATTATGCTGGCCACTAAGAAACAAAGAAACAAAGCAAACATTCCATCTTTCCAAGGAGCTTACATTTTTATCAGGGTAGTAAATGAGCCAAATCTTATCTCAGACACTTGCTTGCTATATAGCACGGCCTGAGACACTTCAAGTCAACTCAGTGTCAGTTTCTTCATCTCCAAGATGACAATATTGAACTCCATAGTTTCCAATGACCCTTTTGGTTTTAAATCCTATGATCCCATAGCATAATTTCATATATATATATATATATATATATATATATATATATATATATATATATATATATATATATATATATATATATATAAAATAAAACTACTCCAAGTAAATGCAAGGTAATTTTTCATGAGACAGCAGCATCTGGGAGATTAAGAAAAGGATCATATATAAAGTGACATTTTAACTGAAAATCATTTGTTTTTTTTAATTAACTGTAGTCTAGGAGACCTTCCCCTATATCTTGTACATAAGGTTGATTTTTAACAGGCAACACTATACTGACATGGAAATATAATATTATGTAGTTTTGTATGCATTTATACTGTGCATTTATATGCAAAATATTACATGCATATATCCTAGTCAAGTCAAGAATATTTTATTATGTCAGGCCCTGTAAATACAAACATAATGAAAAAATAGAATCAGTTTCTAACCTCAAAGAGATTATATTTCAACAAAGAAAGATAATACATAAAAGAGAGTTGAAAATGGTAATTGGCTGATGTACTCATATGGGCGCATATGAAGTGAAGTTAGGGGAGGAGTGAAGGAATAAACATGTCTGGCTTGGATATTTCTTAAAAATGGAAGTTCTAGGAAGAATTCTCTAATCAGAAAAGAGGAACACAGGGTGGAGGGATCTTCCTGGATGAGAAAGACTTTTATAGGCTAAGAAGAATTCTGGGACATGGTAGACTCAGAAGCAGAGCTGAAAGATGAATGAAAAAGTAAAATAGTAAGGTAAATAAGCTAGATATTCTTAGCTTTCTTCTTGTCTTCCTGTATCTCCTTCTTTCTTCCGTTTCTTCTTTCCTTCTTTTTTCTTAATCTTCTTACCTTTTTCCTCTTTTCCTTATTCCTTTCTTTGTCTTTTTTCTTTCTATGTTTCCTTGTTTCTTCCTTTTTTTGTTCTTTCCTTATTCATTAATTTATTAATTCATTTAGTTTTACAGATTTGAAAATTAAAGGGTTAGATGGATTGAGTGATAGTTTTCTACTAGGAGTTAGTAATAACTAAATTCAAATACTGCCTCTGAAACCAACTGGCTATAAATCTTCAGCAGGTCATTGAACTTTCTCAGTCTTAGTTTCTTCATCTATAAAATGTAAATTATGATAACACTTACCTCCTAAGGGAGTTGTGAGAATCCAATGAGATAATATATTTATTTAAAGTGTTTTTAGAAAACTTATAAATGATAGTTATCAATATCTGCATCAATATTAAAGAACCCCATCCAAAATGATGCCAATAGGAAGTAATAAAAACAGGATCCAAAGTCTCAAGTTTGAAGTCTATTGCTGTTTCTATTCCATGACACTATTTTTCCTAATCAAAAGTAAAGTACAAGCAAAGATTAGAGAGATGCAGGACATTTTGCTCAGTAAGAAGGCAGGTGAAATTCAATTTTATGCAGATAGTAACAAACCAAAATTCTTTTATGATGCCCCAAGAGCTATTTATTGGCCAAAGATATATGACGCATCTCACCTACTCAGTGCTAATGGATCCACATTGATTAATGATAGGGACATGATCCTAGAGAGATGGGGTGAACACTTCCATGGTGTTCTTAGCAAACCATCATCAATCAATGCAGAAGTCATTGACTGCTTCAAATTCAAGCTGAAGTCAATCAGTCCCTAGCCTGAAGTTCCAACTGAAGAAGAGGTTTTTTTAATGCCATTAGACTTCTTTCAAGTGGCAAAGCACCTGGTGCAGATTCTATTCCATCTGAGATATACAAGGTGGTGGTTCATTGTTCACCCAAAAAAATGACTGAAATTTTCCAGGTTACAGGCCAAGAGTAATTTTCACAAACCAAGATGTTAACTATGCAATGCAGAGTTCAAATGCAATCCCAGATATACACTAGTTGTATGATCCTGGGGAAGTCACTTAACCCTGTTTGCCTCAGTACCTCATCTGCAAAATGAGTTGGAGAATGAAATGGCAAGTTATTCCATTACTTTACCAAAAAAAATTCAAATGGGGTCACAAAGAGTCTGACATAACTGAAAAATAACTGAAAAACAATCACAACAAAATTTTCTCCAGCTCCCAAATCATGTGATTAAATTTGAAAATAAATGCTTCAGGTAAGAAGTTCAGTCTGTGCTCAGAATCTGCCAACAATTTTTCTTTGCAATTCTCAGTATGCCATGCAAAACATTCAGATTGCATATTTCAATATTTCACAGACCAACCCACACAGTCACATTATGGAAGGAAGCAGAAACAGAAATAAAATGAGAATTAAGACATGGCTTTTTTACTGTGCTATGAACTTTCAGCCTCCCCTGGATTGTCTCCCAGTTCCCACTAAATCAATCAGCTGGCATGCCATGCAGGGTTCAGATGGATCAGCACAGCGTCATATACAGCTGTGTATATCTGGCATGTGGCTGTCAGGACTCTGTTATTGGCCTCAGTGTTGCTGCTTTGGTTGGGGGCGTCACTGCAGCTGAAAGAATATACTTTATCTCCTCTGCAAATTGAGATGTTCCAAGAACATATTCTATTACTAAAGCTGTAGTTGACCTCAACATCTGAGCTAGGAAGAAAGAGGAGAAGGGGAATGGGTTGACCTGAAGGACTCCATTTGTGAAAGCCTCCCCACCCAGAGATGTAAGGGATATCTCAGATCTGGCTCTGATACTGCTTATACAAAGGGAAAAGACAATTTTTCTGAGGAAACACAGTGGTGTTTCAAAAGCATCTGTGTATTTTTGCTACAATCTATATTTTATTTTTTAAAAGCCCTATGTTTTTAGAATATATATGTATATACATACATATATATTTATTTCTGCAAAGTTGTAGCATATTTACTCAGAAAATATTAAAATCAACTGATTTTAAATCAATTAAAATCAATTGATTTTCATGTCCTCTGTTTCATGTAACTCAATTTTCCTTGTAACTACTTAATTTTATCTAAAGCTTATTTTTAATCAGCTTTCTGAAGATAGTACAAAAAGTTGAAATATGATAGTAACTCATAGATAACTGGCATACTCTCTCTTTTCTACACCCTTATACTCAATTCATCAAAAGCAGAATATCTATTACCATATTTCCTTCTAATTTCTAACAGACAGAAATATTCTCTCATCAGACAGACCAGGTCCCAAAAAGGGATCAAAACTTTGGATGCATTGACAGATATTTGGCAAGGGACAAATTGAATCTAATCAGAAACAAGTTTTATTTATTTTCCTGAAGACATGAAAGTTCAATCAAGATTTGAAATAAAAATGAAGGGGAAAAAATTTACCCATGTGTAATACTTGACTTGACTTGTAAATTGCTAAATGTACAATACAGAAGAACACTGAAAGCCTCAGTAATACAGAATCAAAAAATGTCAAAAGAGTTGGTAGCAATTTTCATAAGCTCAGATGTCTATAAAGAGATGCACAAAATATAGGTATTAGACAAAATAAATTGGAAAACTTAATACAAGTAGCCAGATATGACAGAGAAATCACTGAAACCTAGTTGGATCAAATTCTTGGAGTACAGCAAAGGGAACATGATATTTCATTTCAGAGGAGCCTTCATCTCAGTCTTGGCACTCTACTCCCTCACTAGAACCCTGGAATTGTTATTGGCCACATCTAATCCCAACCTAGACCCATCGTGCTACTGTTCCCCAATTATCTTCCTGCTTTCATATTTGCTATCTGGACCTACAACTGGGCAATCCAGTTGGTGCTCTGCAACAAGAGGACTTCTAATTAGGGAGTGTTAATATCTAATCCTGACTGAGACCCACAGTGCTATTGTGCTGCAGTCATTTTCAAACCAATTTGGTAACTTCTATCTCTCTACCCCTAAATGCACACTTCCCACCTCTACTTCTGGAAAAGAATAATCAAATCAACACAATTATTCTTGGAAGAAATTTATTTGTTAATTGGTTCATGGCTCCAGTGACTTTAATTGTGATTTTTCTGATCAAAAGAGCCCATCTGGATTCCCTGTACATACTCTGCTATGTGTGTCATCTTTCCCATTTAGATCATAAGCTGCTGGAGGAAAGGAACTGCTGGGTCCTTTTTAATTTGTACAGCTAGTACCTAGTAGAATGTCTGATGAATGCTTTTTCATATATTCATTCATTCTGCCCTATATAAGTTGTCATTTTCAAGTAAAGGGAAGGGACTGCCAAAACATTTTGTATTTGTATACCTAAGACCTAACCATGTATTTGATGGATTACATTTCACAACTATTTTTCATATATTCAATAATCTTGTGAAGTTATATTATGTAATTTTAGAGGGAAGATATTAATTGCTATCATAAGAGAGTTGAATTGTAGAAGTGAATTTCTAAAATTGACAAGTAAATAATCTTATACATGAGTTGTTCTAGATAGTCACTGAGTTCAGTCAATCCAACATTAATTATAAAGTGTCTACTATGTCCCAGGAATTGTGTAAGTACTGGAGATACAAATAGAAGAAAGATAGTCTCTTTCCTCAAAAAGTTTATAATATAATGGAGGAATGGAAGAAAAAGGAGGTGGGGGAGGGAAAATTCTCAGAAAAGGGACTTTATGGGAAAGTCCAAAAAAGTGTAGGAAATGAAGAAGTGGTTGTCCTTGACTTTTATCAGTTAAAGGCTTTAGGGGAACTCTTTACTTGCCTTCTAATATGAGTAGCTGCAAGGTGGAGGGTACAAATCAATTATAAGTACTAGGGTTCATGTGACAGATCTTGCAGAAGTGATTCCTGGGGCCATGATGGGGATGTCCAAAGGAATGGAGCTAAGTGCTAAATAAAGGGTCCTTCCAACTCTCAAATTATTTGGGGTTTTTTTAAGGTTTTGCGAGGCAAATGGGGTCAAGTAGCTTGCCCAAGGCCACACAGCTAGGTAATTATTAAGTGTTGGAGGCTGCATTTGAACTCAGGTCTTCCTGACTCCAGGGCCGGTGCTCTATCCACTGTGCCACCAAGCCACCCCCAAATTATTTGGTTTTGAGATTCTCTCATGAGTAGAGATGACTATGCTTGTGATTTTTCTTACAGCTTATACACTGTAAATATTCATACTCATTTTTATTATTTTTGGACTATTAATGAATTGTGTAGTAATAACTTAGATGCTTATTTAATTCTAAGATATTAATAGGATTGTGGCATAAACAGATGAAATAAAAGAATGAAATAGTTATAAAGACATATAAGGATCTATCTTTATATCTTTGTGTCTGTCTTTCTGTATATCCATCTATCTGTCTGTCTGTCTCTCTGTCTACCCGTCTATCTACCCATCTATATTACAGTTTCAGCAAACAACTTTTCCAGTAATACTCATTCCAGGTTGACCCAAATAGCCTCGCTCCTATGCACCTGAACCAGTTCCTAATTATAACTGACTGCCTGTTTCAATTAGATGGTGCCATAAATAGAAAGCTTAACTTGAAGTCATGAAGACATGAATTTAAATGAGGTCTCAGATATTTACTAGTTATGTCTCTCTGGACAAGTCATTTATCCTGGTCTCAGTTTCTTCATCTGTACAATGAGCTGGAGAAGGAAATTTGGAGAAAACTCCAAATGGGATCACAAAAAGTACGATAACTGGAAAATGACAGGATAACGATATGATTGTGAGTTAATAGATGCCAAATTTTCTGAGTTCTTTGGATCTTAAGAGAAAATCCTGAGTGTGAAATAAAAACATTGTCAGACTGAGCTCTTTGAGGGTAGGACTCTTTCTGTCTTAATTTTATTCTATTGCTTATTGCAGTAGGTACTTGATAAATACTAGTTGTTATCAATGATAACTGATCGATTGGTTTTAAAAAGTTGGAGAAATATAAAGTGATAATTAGCAGAAGACCAGGAGGCTCATTTGGTCAGTATTTCAAGAATTTCCAAATTCCTCAAATTTCAAAATTCTTCAAAAATTCCAGCACAGAGGTAGATGTTATTTGAAAAAAAATAAAAGATTTCAAGGATCAAGAAGTCATACCAATAGAATAACTCTTCATTAAATCATATAAAAGTGCCTTATTCAACTGTTACATCACAATTATGTTATAGATTTACATTAGGAATCTTTGTGAGACAGAAACCTTGTACTCATAGAGAATAATTTCAGAATTACTGAGAGTCAAACAAGCATATGAATAGGAAAATGCATTTTTAGTGGAAAGTTTTAGATAAACTGTTTTTGAATTTGTGAATGGTCTTGGAGACAAAAAAACCTGAAATCATATCTTGCAAACACTATGGTCATTGCAGACCTCATTTGAATGCAGAGATACCATTTGCCATGTTCAGCAATACTATTTAATATAGGGAGTTCCAAAAAGGATGACTCTTTGTGTATTAATGTACAGTGTACATCAAAATTCAATAGTTCTTTCTAGGACTGATGAAGACCTCTGTTTAGACTAGCAGAATGTTCTCACTCAAGAAGCAGTACATTTCCTTCCTAGAAATTTCATGGTAAAGTCACCTAAAGTAAAGAGACAGACTCTACTAAAATAAATCTAAAGCATCAGAAATATTAAAGGGAAAAGAAGAAAGATCAATGTATCATAAAGGAACTAGAGCCACAACCTAAAACTGGGTTAAAATGTCATTCTAAAGGAATGTTTGTATAGTTTGGTATAGTTCCTTGCTGGATTATGGACAGTGTTATTTCTTTATTTTTTAAGTGAATATGAAGTATTATGCTTATATTGTAATAATATTTCACTATTATTATTGTTGTTGTTGAATTTATTATTATCATTATTATAATTTCTAGTGGTAATATCATGCTTTTGTTCTCTTTTTTCCTTGAAGCAGCTTATCAAGTGTGCATTATATTCTGATATGTGCAATTTATGATATTAATGATTTTTTATGTTTGGCAAATGACTGTTTATATGACTTTTCTTGCTACTTCTTGAACAGAACACCTCTTATTCCATCTCTGTACCTTTTACTAATTATCCTCCAGGCTTAAAATGCTCTCTTTCCTCACTCTACTTCTTGGTTTCCTTGACTTAGCTCAAATCTTTTCTTCTGTAGTTTTTCTGCCCATCTCATTCCCCAGACTCGAATCTTAGCTTCTAGTGTTTTGTCTTCAGCTATTACTTTAGATCTGCTCTCTAGGTTTCATGTATGTACCTCTCATTTATATCCTTTCTCTACCATTAGAATGTAACTTTCCACAGGTGTAGGAACTATTCCAGTCTACCTTTTGTTCCCTTAACATTAAACATAGTGATTGGTACATATTAAACAATTAATAAATGATATTTTATTTACTCGCTGACTGAAAACTTTTGATTGTATTGAGAAATGTAGAACAATCTTCAATATTATTGAAGCTTGAAAATCTATGAATACTTTTTGCATTTTTGAAAAGAAAATTAGAGACAATTAGATTAGGTTCCTGTCCTAGAACGTTTTTTCTGGTGACTCAGGAAAGTTCTATTGAGATAATATAAGGAAAAAAAGAATTTCTATATTGAGTTAATTGTTTTGAATGCTATTTTGTGAAGAAATATAAAGTGAATTTGCATAAGAAATTATCATTGCTATCCTAAGAAAACAAAATGGTGGGATCATCTTTCCAGAAATGAGAAGTTAGATATAGTGATGACTAGTGGTAACTTTGGCTCTGATCTTCTACATAAGTCATATGCATATAGTTAATACCTAGCTATGCCTTTGTTTTATATTTTCTTTTACTGTTAATAAATTATATTATCAGGAATTCTAATGTTTGTTTAAGACATAGATATTGAGAAATCAACCGTAGACAGTTTTTGTACTATGGACTCATTTGATAGTCTGGTGAAATCTCTGAATCCCTTCTCAGAATAGTTTCTAAATAAATGAAATAACATGTAAATTATTATAAAATACAAATTATTTCAATAAAATATTTCAATTATCTTGAAATAGTCTTCAGATAGAAAGATCATGCTGCAAAATTTTTTCAGTCAGCAAATTTTTATTGATAAAATCTATACACACATATATATTTATGAATCCGATTCAAAAATTGCAGTACCAAGAACCATTTCCCATTTGACAAATGATCAAAAATTATCAACAAGCATTTCTCCTGGGAAGAAAACCAGCCTTCTATAGCCATATGAAGAAATGTTCCAGATCACTAGTAATTGAAGAGGAACAAATTATAGAAATTCTGAGGTTCTACCCTCACATACATCAGATTATAAAAGTTGACCAAAAAAAAAGAAAGAAAAGAAGGAGCTATGGAAAAAACAGAGATGTTGATTCATGGTTGATGGAATTGTGAAGTGCTTCAGTCATTATGGAAAGCAATTTGGACATATGAAAGTCATTAAATTGTAAAGTTATAATTTTTGACCCAATCACTCCACTATTATATTTTGTAACAATAGCTTTAAAAAGAAGAAAATTTTGGAATACTTAAAAATTCAAATAAACATAATGACCCAATGAGTCCAGAGTATATAAGATGAAGAATGCTACACATCTTCTGAAAGTGTTGAAGAACTAAGTATACGAAATGAAACAAACATTTTTTGACATGACTAATCGGGGATTTGTTTTGCTTGCCTCTGAATATTTGGTAAAATGTTTTTCTTTTTCTTCTTTAAAAGAGGGGATAGTTAGGCAGAGAAAAATACCAGATAAGTGAAAAAAAGTAAAATTTAAAAGAGAAAAACTAGGAATTATACTGATAATTTAAGGAAATGCCACATATGTGGTTTATGTAGATTTCAACAAAACATTTGACCAAGTTTTTGTGGGTAAGATGAAAAAAATGGGGACTATAAAATAGTATCATTAGGTAGATTTAGAATTAATAAAATGAATATAAGAATGTATGGATTTATATATGTAGGAGAGAGGTTTCTAGCACTGAGACCAAAGTACCTACCCTTAAGCCCATGCTGTTTAACAAACTTATCAGGAACTTGGGGAAAAAGCTTTGGAGGCATGTTTATAAAATATGAGGATGAATTTAGATTATAGTTAACACTTTGAATGTCAATGAATGAATATCCAAAAAAAAAAACTCAGTGATCTAATTATGAGACAAACAAATATAAAGTCTTGCTCTTGGATTCAAAAAGTCAAATTTATCAGTAGAAGGTAAAATAGTGTTTGATAGAGGAGAGAGAGAGAGAGAGAGAGAGAGAGAGAGAGAGAGAGAGAGAGAGAACAGAAGGAAGGAAGGAAAGAAGGAAGGAAGGAAGGAAGGTAGGAAGGAAGGAAGGAAGGAAGGAAGGAAGGAAGGAAGGAAGGAAGGAAGGAAGGAAGGAAGAAACAAAGAAACAAAGAAGGAAGGAAGGAAGGAAGGAAGGAAGGAAGGAAGGAAGGAAGGAAGGAAGGTAGAAAGAGTTAATACTATTAGCTGGAGCATTTTAAGGATTCCAAAATACTTTACAAATATTATCTCATTATATCTTCACAACAACCTTGGCAGGTGTTATAATTATTGACCATTTTGTAAGTGATGAACCTATGTCCAACAAGTTAGGTGACTTGCACAGGATCACACATCTGGGAAATTTTTGAATTTGATTTGTTTTCAGGTCTACCTAATTTCAAATATATCACTAAGTCTACAGTACCACCTGTTTGCTACAAGAAAGAAAGAAAAAGAAATTGGAGCTTGCCCCAAAGAGCAATACTCTAAACTTAATATGAGAATTTTTGGCAAAATCTGATGAGAAGGAAACCAATGTTCCCCAGACTACTCTTTTTCATTTTTAAATAGCTCTAATTCTTGGGAAAGTCTCCATAACCACTAACAAAACATATAAATACTTAACATACATACATATGTAATGCACATCTATATGCATGCATGCATACATACATACATACATACACACATACCCATGGTTTTGAAATCCTTTGAAATTCAAAGATTTGAGAATTTGATATGGAGAATAATGTTATTTATTTTAAAATAGTCATCTATTCCATATACTTTAGCTTACCCACAAAAATCCCTCTAGTAACCTTCCCATTTCCTTCTTTCTTTTACTCTAAACTTATGGAAAGAGTATTCTATACTTAATTGCCTTCTTTATCTAAAATGCTGCACTAAAACTGCTAAGAATGAATAGGGAAATATGAAATTAATACTTTTTTCACATCTGATCAATGATGCTGCAGAGAGAAAAGAAGCAAAATGTTGGGAGAAATTGCATTTCTATAATGACATTCCATAGGCAATTGCTAGAAATAACTACCATTAAATGAGGGATTTTGAAGTGATATACTGACTAGAGATCAAATGCACTTGAGCAATTTAATGTACCATCCTGAAAAAAATGAACAAATGTACAAGAAAATGACCAGAAAGTTTACTGTCAATGACCTTTCTCTAGAAATCACAATGACTAAGCCCCAATGGCAGAAAAGCAGAATGATAAACAAGATATTTCCTGTAATAGTGATATGAAGTGGAGGAGTGAAACTATGGTCAGAATCCTTAGATTTTTTTTTAAACTAGCTATTTTTAAATTACAAAACCCTGCTTAAGGTATCTACTTTATTTTTCATTGAAAACTGTTCAAATTAGTCATCAACATCGAAAGTGAGATTGATATAAGGAAGATTTCTACTGTGAATGAAGCTCAGAGATTCTTTTGACACAGTGAGTGCTCAAGGTGTTAAATTTTAACCTGTTTATATAGAATCTTCATTTTGCCACAATCTTTCTGTGGAAGTTATAAGTATCATAATGTATTATATTTCTCAACATTGTTCATTTTACTAAGTACACATATTGCTTTCTCCTCCAAAACTTGATACTTTAAGATAATTGTATTGAACTGGAAACCATTATAGATAATTATTAGAAATTTCAACATCTCACCTAAATTGAATGGTTTTAAACTTACTATTGTTTTCATTTTAAATTACAGATAATGAAATAATGCACCTTTATTATAGATAACTACATAATCACTGTAAAAAAGGAAAAAAGTTTCATAAGAAGGGCTAAAAACAGTAAAAGGCAGCAGAGTACCAAAAACAGTAAAACCTCCCCAAATCAGAAGGTACTATCTACTATAATTGCCATTGGGATGTGAAAGTACTGCAACCAATGGAGTAAAATATTTGTATGTATGGAAGCTTTAGCTTCAAATGACATGAAAACTTAAACAATAACAAATATATATATATATATGTGTGTGTGTGTGTGTGTGTGTGTATATATATATATATATATATATATATATATATATGACTTGAGATTAGCAAGAGTAGAGAATTTATCACCCATATAAAAAAGAGATTCTTTTATAAACAAAACATTTTTTCAAAAACAAGTAAACTCTGAAAGGATTGCTTATATTGTTTACTAACAGATTCCTAAATATAAAATTTAATTTTGAAAAGAACAAGCATTAGTAGCTATTGACAGGCTTGAAATGATATTTGGTGAATCTAATAGAAATCAGTACCTACAATCTAGTATCAAGGAGATGTCTGAAGACATTTGTAATCAATTCAATGAAAAAAAATAAAATCTTTCTATTTTGATTGCATGTGAATAGAGCAATCAACATAGCTAACATTTTAATTTGATCACCAATAAAACAGATTTTTGATAATATTTCTTTACAAATCTATTCATGGAAAACCTATTGATTGTTGCATGAGAGAATTTTAATAAATTGATATATGTTTTAATAAAAAAAACAATATAGGAGAATTTTGTTAATTCTATAATGGCAGAGGTCAATAGTGGTCAAGGCAAAAGATGGAGCCTGCAAAAACTATTTTCAAATATTTTCCCTAGTGAAACCTGGCAACATTTATTGCTTCACCTACAATCAATGATTAGCTATATAGATTTGCAAGTTATCAAAGAGTAATCACCTTTAAAGAAATGGTCCATTGGGGAGGGATGGAGTCAACATGGAATTTCCTTAAGCTCTCTCCATTTAATCCTCAGAAATAACATTAATCAAGCCTCTAAATGAATTCTGGAGGGACCGAACTACAAAAGAACAAAATGGAGCATTTTCCAGTAAGGTCCATTTCAAGTGAAGCAGGAATGTGCCCAGGGCAGGGAGCTGAAACCCAGACTGCTGGCAGCAGTATGTGGTGGGACTAGTTGGAGGTTCTCAGCTTCAGCAGATATCTGCAATGAAGATTCATGGACTCCAGGTTCAGCAAGCCAATAGAAAAGCAGTCCAGCTGGGAGGGTTCCAACAGAGCTACCCCAGACCCTGGTTCACCTGATCTGCCCAGCCCAGGAAACAAACTGGTAATTTTCTCAACACAGAAGGCCTCAGTCCAATGAGCAGGTCTCTAGGGTTCTTAATGCAGAAGGTTTGTGAGTGAACCACTCTCCCAACACAAGAAGCTTGGAACAGCTTACTCAGAAGGCATAAGAAAAATCAGCGAAAATCCAGGCCCATAGAAAATTACCTTGGAAATAAAGATGGGCAAAATACCACATTAGAAGAAAAATTACTATATGTGAAGCTGCAGAAAATATGAATTTGTCTCCAACCCCCCCAAAAAACTTGGAAGAGTCAAAAAGTTTGTTTTTATTAAATCAAGTAGGAAAACTGGGGGGGAATTGCAAGAGAAATTTAACTTCTTGCAAAAGAAAGCAGAAAAATAGCTGAAGAAAACAATACAAAAACAAATGGAAAAGATATTAACTCTTTTAAAAATAGAATTGACCACATAGAAAATGAAATGAAAAAGCTAATGGAAAAAATTACTTGAAGAATAGATTGGGGCAAGTGGAGTATAATGACTCTAGAAGACATCAAGAATCAGTCAATCAAAATAATAAAATTTAAAAATAGAAGAAAATGTAAAAATACCTCATCAGAAAAACAATTGACTTGGAAAATAGATCAAGGAGAAATAATTTAAGAATTGCTGGACCTGAAAACCATGACTGAGAAAAGAGCCTATACATCATCTTTCAATAAATCTTTAAGGAAACTGCTTTAATATACTAGAACTAGAGGGGGGAAATGGAGTAAAAGACCTATTACAGAAGAGAGAAAGAAAGGAGTGGGTGAGAACTGCTTGAATATTGCTTTCATTGGATTTGGCTCAAAAGGGGAATAACACAAATACCCAGTTGGGTTTAGAAATTTATCTTACCCTTCAGGCATTAGGAGGGGAAAAGGAAGAAAGGGAAGGATTGATAGAATGGAGGGAAGGAAGGAGGAGGAAAAGCAAAAAGGGGAAAGGGAGAGACAGGGGCATTGATAGAACTGGGAGAGAAAGGAGGTGGTATTCAAAAGCAAAACACTGAAGCAAAGTACAGTTGGAGGTGAGATAGGATGCACCAAACCTTTGTAGGAAGACATAGACAGAAAAACTATACTGGTGAAAGACCTCAACCTCCTTCTCTCAGAATTAGATAAAACCTACTACAAAAAAAGAAGGAAGGTGAATAAAATTTTTAAAAAGTTAGATATGCTAGACTTCTGGAGAAAACTGAATAGGGATAGAAAGGAATGCATCTTTTTTCTCAATGGTACATGGTTCCTACACAAAAATTTACCTTGTATTAGGGCATAAATGTCTCACAATGAAATGCAGAAAAGTAGAAATATTAAATACATTATTTTCAGTTCATGATGCAATAAAAATCACATGTGAAAAAGGGCATTGGAAAGACAGACTAAATTAAGGAAACTAAATAATTTTAAAGAATGAATAGATCAAACAATAATCATAGAAATAAGTAATAATTTCATCTAAGGAAATGACAATAATGAGACAACATACCAAAACTTGTGGGATATAGTCAAAACAGTAATGAGGGGAAAGTTGTATATCACTAGATGCATACATTTATAAAAAATAAATAAGAAGAAATAGGAGATTAATGAATTAGGCATACAACTAAAAAGACTTAAAAAAAAGAAAAAATTAGAAATCTCCAATTAAATACCAGTCAGACATTCTGAAAATCAAAGGACAGATTGATAAAATAGAAAGAAAACTAAATAATAAATAAAACTAAGAGGTGGCTAGGTAGCACAGTGGGGCGGCTAGGTGGCACAGGGGATAGAGCACCAGCCCTGGAGTCAGGAGTACCTCAGTTCAAATCTGGCCCCAGACATTTAATAACTACCTAGTTCTGTGACCTTGGGCAAGCCACTTAACCCCATTGCCTTGCAAAAAACTAAAAATAAATAAATAAATAAAACTAAGAGGTAGTTATTTTTTATTAAAAAAACAATAAAATAGATAAACATCTAATTAATATGATTTAAAAAAAGAAAGAAAATAAAAATAACTAGTATTAAAAAAGGATGAATTCACCATTGGTAAGGAAGAAATTATAGTAATAATTCAGTCATTTTTAACTGTATATCACCAAATATGATGAACTAAGTAAAAAGGAAGAATATTTACAAAGATATAAACTACCCTGATAAACATCAGAGGAAACTGGAGCAGAGCCCAGATGGCAGCCTGAAGCTAATATACTACCAAAGCTTTCCCCTACACAACATTAAATGAAGCCTCTACACAGATATTAAAGCTACAGCTTCCACCAAAAATAAAAAGGCTGAAACAAATTTTCAACTGTAGACATTGTGAAGGATCTTTAGGGAAGTTCTGTCTTCTCAGGGGGGGAAAGGGAAAGTAAAGCCCAGCCCAGGTTCTGGTTGCCAGATAGAAGCCTAGGTCTCAGCAGCTACATAGCAGGTCAGCAGGGAAGGTGCCAACACCAGACAAAGTCTAAACCCTAGGAATACTGGAGCAACAGAAGGATTACCTTGGGGGAAAAACACTACATAGGCAGAACCTGAACATAAAGTAGAAAACAAACCTCTGCATAGTCAATGTCTTGGCAAGTGATAAGTCAGGCATCAGACCGCAGCCCAGCACAAAAAGCTTGGGGCTATATTCCCTATATCACAGGAGCAGAGCTTAACAATAAAAATGAACAATAAAAACCAAAAAGTGTGCTAACTAGAGAAGTAACTTCACAGAAAGAGGTGATTAAAAATGTCATTTGAGAAGAAGAAAGCAGTGACAAATTATCTGCATGAGAAGTCTCAAAGGAGTTAATGAATTGGACTCAAATCCAAAATCTCATGGAAGAGTTTAAAAACAATTTAAAAAACCAAAGAAGTGAGGAAGAAGAAAAATGGAAAAAAGAAATGAGAGCCATGCAGGAAAATTATGAAAATTGTTCAAAGAAATCAACTTGTTTAAAAGTAAAAATAATTGATTGGAAAAAGGATGTAACTCATCAAAAAAATAAAATGACCAATTGGAAAAGGAAAATAACTCATCCAAAATAAAAATGAATCAACTAGAAAAGGAAATCAACCCATTTTAAAGTAAAATTAACTGATGGGAATAGGAAACACAAAATCTAACTGAAGAAAATATAATCCTAAAAATGAGAGTTGGACAAATAGAAATGAATGAATCTATAAACACCAAAATTCCTTCAAACAAAATCAAAAGACTGAAAAAGTTGAAGAAAACATAAAGTGCATTTTAGGAATAACAAACAATCTGGAAAATAGATCCAGGAGAAACAATTTACAAATTACCCAAAAGCCTAGAACAGGGATGTCCAACCTTGCTTTTGAAAGTTTTTTTATTGAAACAATGGACAATATATTTTGATTTACCATTTTAGTGGGAGCTCTCTAGTAGCTCAGTTTCATTTACTAATGTATTAAGTAAACTGACAAGGGACCACATAAAGTCACACTGTAGGTAGCATTTTGAACAACCCTGGTCTAGATCCAAAAAAAGAGCCTGGATAATATCTTTCAGAAAATTATCATGGAAAACTATTCTAATATATCAGAGCAAGAAGAAAAAATAGTCCTTGAAAGAATACATAGAATAACTACAAAAATAGAATCCAGAATAAAAACTTCAAGAATTATCATAGCCAAATTACAGCATTCTCAATTAAGAGGAGAAAAAAGTAGTACAAGCAACCAAAAGGAAGCAACTTAAATCCAAAGAAAGAACAATCAGAATTACAAAGTACTTATCAGGTTCAACATTAAAGGATCTGAGAACTATAATTTAGAGGTCAAAGACCTTGGATTGCAAACAAGAATTTACTACCCAGCAAAATTCAGCATAATCTGTCAAGGGGAAAAGAGGGATTTTCAATGAAATAGAGAACTTCCAAAATTTTCTGGTATGAAGACCAGAACTGAACAGAAAATTTGATCTTCAACTACAATAATCCAGAGATACATCAGAGATAAATGGAAGGGGGGGTGGGGAATGGTAGTCAAGAACATTAAATTGTATATCCTAACAAAGGAACTCAACACCTGTAACTCTTGAGAATTGCATTATTCTTAGGATAGTTAAGTGGTTGAATATATTTGAAGGCAATGTACTTAGAGGATATGGATAGAAACAAGACATGAATGCAGAATTGATTTTGAGGGTGATATTTGCTGTAGAGACAAAAGGAGGGAGATTTCATAAGAGGGTTTATAGATAATTAAACAATAAAGTGATTTAACTGTACCAGATACTTTAGTTAAGGAGGGTTGGAATGCTTTTGGGAAAGAGGGTGGAAGCACACAGAAGACATAAAAAAACAGAAATTAATATATACTTCAGTAAACAAAAGTTTCAGTGCTATGGCTGAAGAGCTAAAGGGACAGAAGGAGAAAGCATAACTTTAATTCTTTCTTAAGCTTAAGATCTTTAACTTGATGAACTTTAAGTCTCTCTTAATTATAGAGATGGAGGGAGAAAGTCTACTTAGATTGAGGACACATGAAAAATTACTAAAGAGTTTCCTTTACTTCATGCTTTGGTTCCAACTGGAGGAAGTGTGGTAGGATGGGTGAGAGAAAGGAATGAATTATTCATGAAATTATTTGACTTTGCAAGATGATTTGGTGCATGAGAGTTGTCCATCCATTGAGGGTACTTCAAACTGGGGGCATTATAATCAATTATAATTTGATGTAATTTATGACTCTTAAGAGGTATATTTCTAATTGGATAAAAGAGGGAGGTGTACTTAATGAATATGAGACAAAATTTCTTATCAATCAATAAACGTTTGAGAATGGTATTACTATCAGGACCGAGGGGGGGGAAAAAAGAGTATATTTTGAGATTTGGAATGTAGATTTAAAAAAAAAGCCTTAAGACAAGGTTAAACAATAAAGACATAAAAAGGACTATACTAGGAAAAGACTAGGCACTAGTGGTTAAATGACTCCAGGTGAAAAGATACAAAGAGAGAGGAAAAGAAGGGTGGATGTGAATACTAAGTAAATCCTACTCTCACTAGATTTGACCCAGAAAGTTAATAACATATGTTCCCAATTGGATTTAAAAATAAATCTACTTACCATGCATGGAAGTGGGGGGGGGGGGGGGGAAGAAAGGAGGAGAAGGGACTTATAAAAGGGGAAAGTGAAGGCAAAAGTGAAAATGAAAATTTAAAAGAAAAGTTAAAGCATTGGTTAGAAGGAATAAGAGGAAAATGAAAGAGAAAAGTATAAATCGGGAAAGACAGCATGTAGGGAAATACAAAATTAGTAATCTTAAATATAAATGGGAATGAGATGAACTCTCCCATAAAATGGAAGTGAGGACCAGAATGGATTAAAAACCAGAATCCTACAGTATGCTGCTTACAAGAAACAGACTTGAATCAGAGAGATACATACAGGGTAAAGGTAAAAGGCTGGAGCAAAATATATTATGCTTCAATGGAAATTTAAAAAAATCAGGGGCAGCAATCTTTATCTCAGACAAAGCAAAAGCAAAAATAGATCTCACTAAAAGGGATTGGGGCATGCCTAGGTGGCTCAGTGGGGTGGCTAGGTGGTACAGTGGATAGAGCACCAGCCCTGGAGTCAGGAGTACTTGAGTTCAAATCTGGCCTCAGACACTTAATAATTACCTAGCTGCGTGGCCTTGGGCAAACCACTTAACCCCATTTGCCTTGCAAAAACCTAAAAAAAAAGGGGGGGATTAGGAAGAAAACTATATCTTCTTAGAAGGGACTATAGAAAATAAAGTAATATCATTATTAAATATATATATATATATATTACATATATGTAATATGTGTGTATATATATATATATATATATATATATATATAGAGAGAGAGAGAGAGAGAGAGAGAGAGAGAGAGACAGAGAGACAGAGAGAGAGGGGGTTATAGCATACAGATGAGAAGTTAAATGAATTCAAAAGGAGATACAGAAAATAAAACTATAATAGTGGGGAACCTCAAATTCCTTCTCTCAGAATTAGATAAATTAAAGCACAAAATGAACAAGAAGGAAGTTTAAAAACTTAGAAAACAGATATGATAGACCTCTGGAGAAAACTGAATGGGGATATAAAAGACTATACCTTTTTCTCTGCAGTATATGCTGCCTATACCAAAATTGACACATTAAAAATCTTACAATAAAATTCAGAAAAGCAGATACAATAAATGTATGATTTTTAGATCATGATAAAATAGAAAAGGACCACAGAAAGATGAACCAAAAATTAATTGGAAACTAAATAATGTAATTTTAAAAATTTAGTGGATCAAACAACAAATCATAGAAATAATTAACCATTTCATACAAAGAAATGACAACAATGAGATAACATATTAAAATTTATAGGATGCAGGGGCAGCTGGGTGGCACAGTGGATAAAGCACAGGCCTTGGAGTCAAGAGTACCTAGGTTCATATACAGTCTCAGACACTTAATAATTACCTAGCTGTGTGGCCTTGGGCAAGCCACTTAACTCCATTTGCCTTGCAAAAAAAAAAAGAAAAAAATTTATAGGATGCAGCCAAAGCAGTTTTTAGGAGAAATTTTATTTATCTAAATGTTTATATGAATAAAATAGAAAAAAAAAGGAAATTAATAAATTGAGTAGGCAACTAAAAAAAGCTGGAAAAGACAAATTAAAGATCCCCAATTAAATATCAAATTAGAAATTCTGAAAATCAAAGGAGAGATTAATAAAACTGAAATTAAGAACCATTCATCTAATAACTAAAGAATTGGTTTTTATGAAAAAAATAAAATAGAGAAAACTTTGGTTAACCTCATTTTTTTTTTAGGTTTTTGTAAGGCAAATGGGATTAATTGGCTGGCCCAAGGACACATAGCCAGGTAATTATTAAGTATCTGAGACCAGATTTGAACTCAGGTATTCCTGACTCCAGGGCCAGTGCTCTATCCACTGTGCCACCTAGCTGCCCCTAACCTCATTTTTTTGTAAAAAAAAAAAGAAAGAAAGAAAGAAAGAAATATACCCAAATTACCAGTATCAAAACTTTAAAGTGTGAATTCACCATCAATGAGGAGGAAATTAAAGAGATGATTTTGGAGCTCTTTTGCCCAGATATATATACCAATAAATTTGACAACCTGAGTGAAGGATGAATATTTACAAAAACACAAACTACCCTGATTAACAGAAAAAGAAAAAAAACCTCATTTCAGAAAAAGAAATTGAGGAAATCATCAATAACTCCCTAAAATAAAATCTTCAGGTCCAGAGAGATTTACAAGTGAATTCCAAACAAATACTTAAGGAACAATTAAGTCCAATTCTACATAAACTAGTTTTAAAATAGGAGGCGTTCTGCCAAATTCCCTTTATGAAAACAATATGGTGCTATTATCTAAACCAGGAAGATCCAAAAGAGACAAAGAAAATTACAGACCCTATCTCCCTAATGAACATTGATGCAAAAATCTTAACTTAAATTTTGGCAATGAGATTTCAGCAAGTTAGGATAATACACCATGATCAGATAACATTTATATAAGGTAGACAGATATGGTGCAATATTAGAATAATACTCAACATAATTGAACATATCAATAACCAAACCAATAAAAATCAAATGATAATCTCAAAAGATGCTGAAAAAGCCTTTGACAACATAGAATATCAATTCCTATTAAAATATTAGACAGCGAGGAATAAATGGGATTTCCTTAAAATAATAAGTAGTAGCTATCTAAAAACCTGAATAAATATTATACATAAAGGATAATATTATATAAATATCATATATAAAGGGGGTTAAATCCAGTAAGATTTGGGGTGAAACAAGGGTGCTTATTATCACCATTACTATTCAATATAATATTAGAAATATTAGCTTTAGTTTTAAGAGAAGAAAAAGAGATTAAAGGAATTAGAATTGGCAATGAAGAAGCAAAACTTTCAGTCTTTGCAGATGATATGATGGCATACTTACAGAACTCTAGAAAATCAACTAAAAACCCATATGAAATAATGAAAAACTTCAGCAAAGTAGCAGTAATATAAAATAAACCCACAAAAAATCATCAGCATTTCTATATAAAAAACAAAATCCAAGGGCAAGAGATAGAAAGAGAAATTCCATTTTAAAGTAACTGCAAACAACATAAAAATACTTAGGAATCTCTATCCCAAGCCAAACCCAGAGTCAATTAAAAAAAACACTTTTCAAACAAATAAAATCAGATCTAAATAATTGGGAAAAAGTCAATTGCTCATGTTTAGGTTGAGCTAATATAATAAAAATAACAATTCTAACCACATTTAATTACTTATCCAATGCCATAAAAATTAAATTACCAAATAACTATTTTTACAGATCTAGAAAGAATTGTAACAAAATTCAGCTGAAGAAAACAAAAATTCAAAAAAATATCAAGGGAACTGATGAAAAAAAATGTAAAGGAATGTGATCTAACTGTACCAGATCTAAAACTATACTAAAAAGTAACAGTCATCAAAATTGCTAGTACTGGTCAAAAATACAGTAATGGACCAGCGGATTAGGATAGTGCAAAAGAAATAGTAGTAAAATGACTTTAAGTA